>NC_134519.1:37372940-37672940 GCF_027942865.1 Odontesthes bonariensis
CTGAGGTTTGCTCTGTTAAAGTCCCCCAAAACAATGAGCAGAGAGTCCGGGTGTTTTTTCTCCACGTTATTAATCTGGTCGGCCAGGTGTTGTAACGCCTCAGTAACACAGGCCTGAGGAGGGATGTAGACTCCGACCAGAACAAACGAGGAAAACAGCATCTAAGCAATTAGCAGCATCTAAGCTAAATTTAGCCGAGCATTAAATTATCATTGATTAGAGTTAGTTTAATTTAAATTGACTTTCAAGAGTTGTTTAAAAAAAAAAAAAAAAAAAGGGGGGATAATAATAATAATAATAAAATAAAATTAGGGAAAAAATAAATAAGTGAATAAGAAGTCAAAAGAAGGGAACTAAATAGGTGAAACAATGGATGTAACACCTACAATAACCATCAGCGCCAAGCATCCTGAACATTCCAAAGATATTAAAAAGATATCTCAAAAATGGGAAAAACGAACAAAAAATAATTTCTCACCCTGGCCAAAAGGTGGCACTTTCAATGTAACTACCTGTAAGATTATGGAACAAAGGATTAAAGCTTACAAACCAAAGGACAAAAGCAAAAAGAGACAGGAAAAGAGAGAGCTTGAATTAAAAGTTTTACATTTCTTTGAAAATGCAGAGCTATATCCAACACTGCCAGGAGCAGCAAACATACAAGGATATTCTGAAATAAAAGATCACAAAATATCTCATGAACGTCTAGAACCACAAATAGCTACATCAAGCAGTCATGGAGCTCCTGAGCCAGACGCCGTCTGTAATTCAGATCAGGCAAGGGGACAGCTCCCACAATATGAAAAATCACCAGAACTGGCACCACCAGTTCAAAAGGCATCTTCTGAAGAACATAAGAGTCCAACAGCGTCAGCACCGAGTTTGATAGAAATGACGCAGGGACAGTATGTGCCGTGGCAGATGCTCGACCTAGGGGGGCTGGTTGCTCGATTGCCGGATGTTCACAGAGGTGCAAGCAAATGGATAAGAGCTTTTGAACAAGAGACTGTGGATAAACTGTTGACTGTGGGACACATTAAGGCAGTGTGGGCACTGTGTTTTGGAACTTCTACCATGGAGGGCATTTTGAGACACAGTGAGAATGACTGGATGTTAAGCCACCGAGCTGATGGAACTGACTTTAATGCATATCGAGCTGCACTCTGGAGAGCGTTACGAGCTGAGTTTCCTGTGGGAGTGGACCTGGAAGCATTAAAGGGGGAGCCACTGTCAGGAACAGAGAGTCCAGCTGTGTACATTGCACAACAATTGAAGAAATGGAGACAAGAGTCTGAGGGAGAAATCGAGAAGAGCCCAGCTTGGGTGACATTGTTCAGTTTCCATCAAAGAGGCTCTGCCTGCCCCAGTTCAGGGGCGGCTGGAGGATGTGGTGGGGTTGAATTCAATGTCACATGAACAATTCTGAGACCACGTGGTGCATGCAGTAAACAAATACAGAAAAGAACTGAAACGGAAGGAGCAGGAGAAGGATATTCAAAGGGAACTTGCACGGTTGCAGTTAGAAGAACTGCAAGCGAAGCAAGAAGTACAAAATGAGGCCATGACAGCGGGGGCCGCTGAACAGCCATCACAGGGGCAAGTCCATCGTCGACCCTGTCAAAGGTCAAGAAGAGGTGCACCTGGAGGACGAAGGTCCTCGGGAGCATGTTGGGCCTGTGGCGAGAGGGGACACTTTGTTTACAGCTGTCCGAGAGCACCGAGAAACCCGAGTGTTCGGCAGGACCGTGGCCAGTCCCTGCGGGGCGGAGCAAGTGGCCCGGCAGGTCCAAGGCGTTCCTCTGGCAGAGGAATCCCAGTATTGGTTTACATTGACATATAGAGGTAAGAAGTACACTTACACCAGACGTCCCCAAGGTTTTAAAAACAGCCCTCATGTGTGTCACTATTACAAAACAAAACAAAGTTTCTAAATTTGAAATTAAATGTGTCACTATTACAATATTTCTAAAATTTAAACAAAATAAAGTTTCGAATTTAAATTTTAGCATTGTTAACCTAAACTAGAGTATCCATTTATCCCATAGGGAACTACTGATATCTCTCCATCCCACTTGGAGGGAGTAAGTAAAGCGCCATGTCCAAAATAAATAAATGTATTAATAAATAAAATTAAAATAAAACAAGTATGATCTTCTTTTGGGAAGATTTGGCAATAAAATGTGCTTCCTCTGGAAGGAATCATGAAAAATCCAAAGATCAAAGGTTGAAAGCACAGCTGGAGAGGACAAACGAGGCTAAGTTAGCCTTTGAAAGTTTGAAACAAAATTAGCAAAAGTCATCCAAAACGGGCAACATTAGTCTAAGGGAAGCCATTGTTCTTATATGTCTCCAATAGACACCATAAGATTTCAGAACTAATAAATCAGAGTAGGTATGTTGTGACTCGGACAGGATGTTTGCAGGTTGTGCATCTTTTGACACGTTCAGATGTGAGAATACAGAAGGGTACTACATCGGGATCTGCGGATGTCATTCCACGTGAGTTTGAAGGAGAACCACATGAGCGTGTGTCAGAGCTGTGAGATACATTAAACTGAGACCTGACTTAGAAGCAACTCCACTTGTGCAGGCTGATGTCACTTATGTTGTGTATGGATCATGTTGTGAGATCATTTGGGTGATCATGCAGGTTTTGCAGTTGTGAAACAGGAAGGTGGAAAACTTTGTGACGGTGAAGGCTGAGAAGTGTGAACAGCCATGTTTGGCACAGTTGGCTGAACTGAAGGCATTAACGGAAGCATGTTGACTGGTGAAAGGTAAGGTTACGAATGTGTACACAGATTCTGCATATGCTCATGATATTTGCTATTTGTTTGAAGCAGTTTTGAAGCAGAGAGGGTTCAGGAGGGCAGACGGGAGTCCAGTGCGACAGGAGGTCCAAATGAAGGAGCTGATTGCAGTCATGATGCTCCGCGCAAAGCTGGCAGTGATAAAGTGTCAAATAATCGTAAAGGTAACGAAGTGGTCAGTAAAGGTAATAACGCGGCTGATGAAGCAGCGAAAGTAGCATCAAAGTGCCAGCTTGCTGTTTTGGCACCAATGGTGTCACTGGAGCCAGATGTCACGCCACCACAAGGATATTGGTCATACATATGGGATAGACAGTCGTAAAGTTTTTGGTAAGAGAAGTGATTCATCTGTTCGTCATTCCATCAGAGATTAGCTCAAATAATGGTTAAGTGTTTGTTTAGAGAGTTGCAAAAGGCATTGTGCAGCAGCTGCGAATCAAGCAGCGCTGTGGGGCCGTTTATCATCCACAGAGTCAAAGGATGGGTAAGAGGATCAATGGAACCTGGAAAGTGAAATTGAATTGAATCTGTGCTTCAACTAAACTAACTAGATGCTTTGCCGCTTGCACTAATGAGCTATCGTATGCAGACTCATAGAGTCACGCACTAACACCGCATAAAATGCTAACGGGTCGACCCATGCCGGCACCTCAGTGAGAGGTCCCTTTAAAGGGCCCCCACTTGAGCAGGTGCAAACAGAGTTGAGAGCTCACATGGAACAACTAACTGCAATCCACAGAACAATCTATCTACAGGAGGAGACCAGAGACTTGAGTCTCGAACAGCCGGTTGAGAGACCAGTGGTGCCAGGCGACCAGGTGCACATCAAAGTGTTCCGGAGGAAGTGGCTTGAGCCAAGACGAGAAGGACCGTACACAATGGTGCGAGCAACGTCAACAGCAGTTCAAATGGAAGGTAGCAACACATGGTACCATTTGAATCACTGCACTAAGGTTCGGACTAAAGACACAGACGGAGTTAAGTCCGAGGGAAAGGATGAACTAAAGGAAGATGTTAAGATTTCTGACACTTATGAGCATCCAGGTGTGGGTGTTGGCCGACAGCATGAGCTCAGGAGAACAAAACCTGGAGATGTTGGATGGGATCCCGCATCCAGGAGAGGCGGGAAGGGGTCCCATGAGAAAGCCACCCCGCAGGGGAAGTAGCCAGCCTGGGTCAGATGAGTATGATGCAACAATACACACCCACTCAGACCATGCCACGCCACGAACTTTGCCAGCAATACACACAAGAGCTAGTCGTGAAAAGGTATCTGTTAAGCTTGAATTTAAGTACGTGGGAATAAAGGATGGTGGAAGTGTGAGGAAGTATGAGTAAGTGTGAGGAAGTGTGAGGAGGTGTGGATCATGGGTCCGGTGGAGGAGACGACCAAATCACCGCCTCCGGACGCCACAACGAAGGGACAATCTGGGGAGATCAGGTTGTCCTCGGGTCAGAAGAAGTTGTTCACAATGGTTGTAAGAACAGAAAGATTTCTCGTGGAAGTCTAGGGGGATTTGATACCATTATCACTACGGGACAGAATAATCATGTTAATCCAAGAACAGACGGCGTGTACATGCACAGGTAGAGACAGAAAAACAGTGTAACTGTGGAAGATGGTTTATGTGGTATAGATGGGCATGGTACACTACGAGAGAACTGACAGCGACGGAGTGTCTCATATGAGCAGACGCTCCAGGAGCATTGCCTGTTGTTGTTCCAGAGCCACACACCTTCAGGGACTGTGCGGTGGTCCAGCAACGGGAATGCAGAGAAGGTAGGTTCACATCGGAAGAGGATAAATAGTTATTGTTTCCTATGTGTGGGATTAAGTGCAGATTGATGTTTGGGCTAAATAAATTACATAATTGTTTTCAAAATAAGGAAGGGCCACAAATTGGAGTCTTCTTGTGCTGAATTTAATCTTAGTACATCACAGGATGGGCCTCTGACTGATTATAGAGTAGACCATGATAGTGAGTTTGAATGCTGTTAAATGCAATGTCGCATGGGTTTTATCTTGGTTTCCACATGCAAATATGAAACCAATATTTATTAGGATTTATTTATTTGGATCAATAATGTGAAAATATAGAAATGACAATTCTAACGCTATATCTTTTTGGGGATCAGACACACCCAGTAGCTGAGAGTTACTGGATGTGTGGAGATGATGTTTTGTTAAATGTGTTACCCAACAGGTGGATAGGTCTGTGTGCACTTGTGAGGATGAAAACATCAGTTGTGTTAGTGTATGACAAGGTAAACGAATTACTGAGGTTAAATGTGGAAAAAGGGAAAGTTAAAAGATCTAGTGGTGACTACATCATGGATAAGCACGTTTACTTGGATGCAATAGGGCAGCCGAGAGGGATTCCTTTTGAGTTCAAAGCATGCTGTGAGATCGCAGCTGGATTTGAGTCTATTTTGCCGTGGATCACAATTAACAAAATGGGGAGTGGATTAATTACATATACTACAACCAACAGAGAATTCTTAACTACACGAGTGAAGGGTTTGCAGGCTTTGGAGAGCAACTACATGAGACGAGTATGATGGCTTGGTAGAACAGACAAGGTTATACCTGGGAACACTGCATCTGATGGGACGTTTACAACGGCCGTGAACAAGTTCAGAGAACGGAGAGAGGAGCTGAAGGGTAATGCTGGTGGGGGTGAATGGTGGTGGGCTGGTCTGTTTGGGATTTTGGGAGAAGGGGGAGCGATGACAGTTAAAGCGGGAATAGCAATATTGTTGATAGTGAGGATGGTTTCCCTATTGGTGTGTTGCATCATACCCATTCTGAGAAGGTGTTTGCTGCAAGTGAGGTTCAAACGAACAGTGGAGGGAATTAGGAGGCAGATGACCATGCGAGACCAGGTCTGAGGACCAACGCATGGGAGAGCGGGCCAACGAATGAAGGTTACCAACGGACGGTTCACAAGATTCTTTCCTCGGGTGTGGAACCAAGTATAGCCTGACAGGGAGAAGAGATGGTGAAGACCTCTTTGATTGGGAGTGACGTACTGGCGACCTCTCCTCCCAGAGTTAGCTTAGCAGTTCCAGACCCAGCCGGACGGATGTTCGGCCAGAAGCAGACGACACCAGAGTACAGGAGATGGGACGGGACTGGAAGAGCTGCATTACATTGCATTTTATTACTATTGTTGTGTGATAATCCATAATTTTATGTATTGTACTTGGTACAAAACTGTGATTAATTGATTTGATGGTGGTGTATTCATTCTATGTGTATTATCAATCAGAACTAATCACTAATATGTCCATTGCCAGTTGTGTTAGTCAACTGTTCGGAGTGCAACCTTTGGTAAAGTGGTCGGTCGCCAAGTGGGGTGGGGCCGTAGGAGAGTTTTCCCAAAATAAGAACATGAGTTACGAAAGTAGCAGCCAGTGGGTTTTTCGCTCCTATGCACTGCGAACAGTGGACAAGTGTGATGGCGATGTTAAAATTTGTATTGTTGTTGAATTCAGTATTGTTTAATTTAATTCAATCATTTAATCATTTAATCATTTAATGTTATTCGGGTACATATATATATATTCCTTTTCATTTATTCAAATTTGCACTATTGTTTAGGTTATTTAAATGTTCTATTTATGCACAGTTTCATACATTTTATTATAATTTTGCACTGTTTCGCACTTAATGTTAATTTATTGGCTATTTGGGTTATTTGAATTTATTTAGAGAGAAAGAAAGAAAAATAAATGTTTCGCCTTGGAGACTTATTGATTTTTTAGCCTTTTTCACAATGATTTGGGACGTTGTTTGGAACTGCGTAAACGTATAAAGCTAATTGCTGTATTAGCTCTGTGGCTGAAGCGGAGCTAGTACAGCTCACAGCTCATAGAAACTCGCTGCTCCGCATGGTTCAGGGCTCATGATTCAGGACTCATGGTTCAGGACTCGTGATTCAGGACTCATGATTCAGGACTCAAGGTTCAGTACTCATGATTCAGGACTCATGATTCAGGACTCATGGTTCAGGACTCATGATTCAGGACTCATGATTCAGGACTCATGGTTCAGGACTCACGATTCAGGACTCATGGTTCAGGACTCATGGTTCAGGACTCATGGTTCAGGACTCACGATTCAGGACTCATGGTTCAGGACTCACGATTCAGGACTCAGGGTTCAGGACTCATGATTCAGGACTCATGGTTCAGGACTCATGATTCAGGACTCATGATTCAGGACTCATGGTTCAGGACTCATGGTTCAGTACTCATGATTCAGGACTCATGGTTCAGGACTCATGATTCAGGACTCATGGTTCAGGACTCATGATTCAGGACTCATGATTCAGGACTCATGATTCAGGACTCATGGTTTAGGACTCATGATTCAGGACTCATGATTCAGGACTCATGGTTCAGGACTCATGATTCAGGACTCATGTTTCAGGACTCATGTTGCGGGACTCATGATTGAGGACTCATGATTCAGGACTCATGATTCAGGACTCATGATTCAGGACTCATGGTTCAGGACTCATGATTCAGGACTCATGGTTCAGGACTCACGATTCAGGACTCATGGTTCAGGACTCACGATTCAGGACTCATGGTTCAGGACTCACGATTCAGGACTCATGATTCAGGACTCATGGTTCAGGACTCATGATTCAGGACTCATGGTTCAGGACTCATGGTTCAGGACTCATAATTCAGGACTCATGGTTCAGGACTCATGGTTCAGGACTCATGATTCAGGACTCATGGTTCAGGACTCATGGTTCAGGACTCATGATTCAGGACTCATGATTCAGGACTCATGGTTCAGGACTCATGATTCATGATTCAGGACTCATGGTTCAGGACTCATGCTTCAGGACTCATGGTTCAGGACTCATGGTTCAGGACTCATGCTTCAGGACTCATGGTTCAGGACTCATGGTTCAGGACTCATGATTCAGGACTCATGGTTCAGGACTCATGATTCAGGACTCATGGTTCAGGACTCATGATTCAGGACTCATGGTTCAGGACTCATGATTCAGGACTCATGGTTCAGGACTCATGATTCAGGACTCATGATTCAGGACTCATGGTTCAGGACTCATGATTCAGGACTCATGATTCAGGACTCATGGTTCAGGACTCATGGTTCAGGACTCATGATTCAGGACTCATGATTCAGGACTCATGATTCAGGACTCATGGTTCAGGACTCATGATTCGGGACTCATGGTTCAGGACTCATGATTCAGGACTCATGGTTCAGGACTCATGATTCAGGACTCATGGTTCAGGACTCATGATTCAGGACTCATGGTTCAGGACTCATGATTCAGGACTCATGATTCAGGACTCATGGTTCAGGACTCATGATTCAGGACTCATGGTTCAGGACTCATGATTCAGGACTCATGATTCAGGACTCATGGTTCAGGACTCATGATTCAGGACTCATGGTTCAGGACTCATGATTCATGATTCAGGACTCATGGCTCAGGACTCATGATTCAGGACTCATGGTTCAGGACTCATGGTTCAGGACTCATGATTCAGGACTCATGGTTCAGGACTCATGGTTCAGGACTCATGATTCAGGACTCATGATTCAGGACTCATGGTTCAGGACTCATGATTCAGGACTCATGGTTCAGGACTCATGATTCATGATTCAGGACTCATGGTTCAGGACTCATGATTCAGGACTCATGATTCAGGACTCATGGTTCAGGACTCATGATTCAGGACTCATGATTCAGGACTCATGGTTCAGGACTCATGATTCAGGACTCATGGTTCAGGACTCATGATTCAGGACTCATGATTCAGGACTCATGGTTCAGGACTCATGATTCAGGACTCATGGTTCAGGACTCATGATTCAGGACTCATGGTTCAGGACTCATGGTTCAGGACTCATGGTTCAGGACTCATGGTTCAGGACTCATGATTCAGGACTCATGGTTCAGGACTCATGATTCAGGACTCATGATTCAGGACTCATGGTTCAGGACTCATGGTTCAGGACTCATGGTTCAGGACTCATGGTTCAGGACTCATGATTCAGGACTCATGATTCAGGACTCACAGCTCACTCGCTCTCTCTCCCTCCCGGCTTTATTTTGAAGGAAGCGGTACGTTCATTCATTCTGTACATTCTGTACATGTTACTTGGTTTTAGTTCAATAAAGTTGAAATTTAATTTGTCAATATTTTTGTTGGGGCGACAGGGGAAGGTGGGGCTTGGAAATCCCCCCTTGTTCAGTGGGGAATGACCAAAAAAGTTTGAGAACCACTGTTCTAAATGAAGAGGTTGATGGACTCACATGGCTGTGATAAACAGCTTTATCTGAGACTACATGATCATTGAGCAATGGCTTATTGAATTTTCATAAAAATTAACAGAATGTAAAACTGCGCTGATTTAGTTCTTTCCATTTATCGCCCACCAGGCCCTGCTGGGGACTTCCTGGAGGAGCTGGACACGCTTGTCTCTCACTTCCCTGATGATGGCTCCGGCCTCATCCTTCTCGGTGATTTCAACATCCAGACAGAGAAGCTTCACCCTCTTGTTTCTCTTCTCTCCTCCTTCGACCTAGCTCTCTCCCCATCTCCTCCTACCCACAAGGCTGGCAACATACTGGACCTTATCTTCACCAGGCACTGTTCTAGCGCCAACCTCTCTGTCACTCCCCTTTATCTCTCTGACCACTACTTCATGTCCTACACCCTCTCCCTCTCCTCTCCGACCTCCCGACCTCCCCCCACCCACTTGGTATCTTCTCGTCCCAATCTCCGCTCTCTCTCCCCCACTGACTTCTCCTCTTCTGTTCTCTCTGCTCTGCCTGCCCCTGAATCTTTTTCTCTTCTTTCCCCTGACACTTCTACTGATCTTCTTCTCTCCACCCTGTCCTCCTCTCTGGACAAACTCTGTCCCCTCACCTCCAGGCCTGCACGCTCAGCTCCACCTGCCCCTTGGCTGTCGAACTCAGTGCGTACTGAGAGGCGGAGCGTGAGGGCGGCCGAGCGCAAATGGAGGAAAAGTAAACTTCCTGAAGACCTTCTTGCCTTCCAGTCCTTCCTTTCCACTTTTTCCTCCTCTCTCTCTGCTGCAAAAACTGCCTTCTTCTGTAACAAAATTCAAACTTCTGCTTCCAACCCCAAAGAACTCTTCCAAACTTTCTCATCCCTCCTCCAACCCCCACCCCCTCTCCCCTCCTCCCTCCTCCCTGATGATTTCGCCGACTTCTTTGACAAGAAGGTTAACGATATCCGATCTTCCTTCCCTCACCTCCCACCTGTCCACACCACCCACACCTGTCGCTCTCCCACTCCTCCCTCCCTACCACCTTCTCCCTCACCTCCCTCTCTGTCCCACTTCTCTCCCCTCTCTGCAAATGAGGTCCTTCACCTTGTAACATCCAGCCGCCCCACCACATGTTCCCTTGACCCAGTCCCTTCCCCTCTCCTTCATTCTGCTGCACCTGATCTTCTTCCTTACCTGACCCACCTCATTAACACATCTTTGACATCAGGCTCTTTTCCTTCTGCTTTCAGGACTGCCAGAGTCACTCCTCTTCTAAAGAAACCAGCTCTTGACCCTTCAGAGATCAAGATTTACAGACCGGTATCCCTTCTACCCTTTCTGTCCAAAACTCTTGAACGTGCTGTCTTTAAACAACTGTCCTCTTACCTCCACCAGAACAACCTCTTGGATCCCTACCAGTCCGGGTTCAAGGTGGGCCACTCAACTGAGACGGCCCTCCTAGCAGTAACTGAGTCACTCCAAACTGCTCGAGCTAACTCTCTCTCCTCTGTCCTGATTCTCCTGGACCTTTCTGCAGCATTTGACACAGTGAACCACCACATCCTTCTCTCTACCCTGGAGGGAATGGGGGTTTCTGGCTCTGCACTCTCCATGTTCTCATCCTACCTGACAGATCGCTTCTACCAGGTCACACTGAGAGGGTCTGTGTCGAAGCCACGTAGGCTCACCACTGGGGTTCCGCAAGGTTCGGTCCTGGGTCCTCTTCTTTTCTCCCTCTACACATCATCTCTTGGTTCTGTCATCCACTCCCATAACTTTTCCTACCACTGCTATGCAGACGACACCCAGCTGATTCTGTCTTTTCCCCCTTCTGACACCCAAGTGGAGGCACGCATTGCTGCGTGCCTGGCAGACACCTCGGGGTGGATGTCGATGCACCACCTTAAAGATCCTATGGCATGAAAATAAATGGAGGCTTTTATGTATTTTTATAGGCTTTAGTGGTCCCCTAATACTGTATCTGAGTTTTTTTCCCCAAAATTCTGCCTTGGTGCAGAATTACAGCCAGTCCCAAAAATGAGCTTTCCTTAGGATCCCCAGAATGAGCCGTTTAGTGGGGGTGTGGCCTTACTTACGCCCGTGGTACCATGCGCAAATGTTTTGTGAATCGCTATGGCACGTAGATGGCACGGCAGCCCTATGCCGTAAAGCTAGCGAAACCTGTTTATATGAGCTTACTTTGACAATATGACGAACTAGTTACTGAACAACTCTCCTAACACAGTCAAACATCAAGCAAGTGCTACACAAGACACAGCAAAAAAGGCGTGCGTGAAGGGGAAAGCAGGAGTGAGGATTTTGACATTCTCAGCTGATTGCTCTGGTTTGCAAAGATGCACGTAGCGCGAGTCATATCAATCAGGGGAAAGGCAGATATCGTGCGCGCCATAACACCAACAGCAGGACGGCTATCAAAACAACAAATAAGTACACAACACTCGCGTTACAGTAAATGAGGTGTCCACTTGCATACCTCATGCTATTTACTGTTACATTAGCGACAGTGACCGAGCTATTAGCTACAGACTGACCGTTTTGACTCTGGAACCATGAATGAATCATTATCCTGATGAAATGCACTGAATTTGCGGATTCATTCTTCTTCAGGAAGCTTGAAGTCGGGGGTTTTGGTCTAAAATGAGCGAGCTAACCATCTCATGGGCATGCAAACACCTCCAACAGCCCAGTTGGCAGAGATAAGAGCTTGCAGATGCTATTAGCTGCATAGCTAACCGTTAGCTAACGTTAGCTGCTAACGATACAAACCCTTTCCTGTGGTAACAAGCTATGTAACTATACTGTACATACAGGAAAGCAACACAATAATAGAGCATTAAATTACTTACTCGGGAATGAGATCCTTCCCCAAGTGAGAGACCAATGGAGCAGGAGATTGACAGGCGGATCGGTGCGGTGTCTGCAGTGATGCGGCTCTGCACCAGCCCGTCATAGTGAAAAATCAGCTGAGCCAGAAGGCGAAGCTCTCGATTTACCGGTCAATCTATGTTCCTACCCTCACCTATGGTCACGAGCTGTGGGTAGTGACCGAGAGAACGAGATCGCGAATACAATCGGCCAAATGAGATTCCTCCGCAGGGTGTCTGGGCTCTCCCTTGGGCTCTGTATTAGCCCAAGTTCTGGAAACATTCGTCTGTGAAATATTTGGCGCACACACAAATCTCTTCGGTTCTGTCGTCACTTTCCCAGAAAAAAAACAAAATCTGTCCACTGGCTCTTTAGAGGTTCTGATGCAGGAGCTCTAAACAGATTTTTTACATGATATACAGCGCAATGAGCTGGCCAAAGAGCTGTGGGCGGGGAAAGGCAGTTTATTGGCTCTGGGTGGAAACAACCTCCACGTCATAAGCGGGCACACGTCATAAGCGGCGGCTTTCCCGATCAGGCCATCTGCATGGTCACATTTCCAAAGACGGAGAATAATTTCCAGTGCATGGTTTAGGTCTATCATCATTTTTAGCCACTGGGGGACCGCAGGCAGGCTAGAGGAACTCATATTAATGTTAAACAACCTTAAAAAGTGAAAATTTCATGCCATGGGACCTTTAAGCTCAACCTGGACAAGACTGAGCTGGTGTTTCTCCCGGGGAAGGGCTGCCCGTTCCGAGATCTGGCCATCACCATGGATGAGTCCGTGGTGACATCAACCCGGAACGCGAGGAATCTGGGTGTGACCCTGGACGACCAACTGTCGTTCTCGCCAAACATCGCATCAGTGACCCGTTCCTGCCGATTCCTCCTCTACAACATCCGGAGGATTCGCCCCTTCCTCACCGACAAGGCAGCACAGGTGCTCATCCAGGCTCTGGTCATCTCCCGCCTGGACTACTGCAACTCCCTCCTTGCTGGCGCCCCGGCTTCTGCCATCAGACCTCTGGAGCTGGTTCAGAAAGCTGCTGCTCGTCTGGTGTTCAACCTCCCCATGTTCTCCCACACCACTCCCCTTCTCCGCTCTCTACACTGGCTCCCTGTAGCTGCAGCATCCAGTTTAAGACTCTGGTGCTGGCCTACAGGGCAGTGGAAGGAACAGCTCCTTCATACCTCCAGGCTATGGTCAAGCCCTACACCCCTGCCCGACCACTTCGCTCTGCGGCCACCAGGCGCCTGGCTGCCCCGTCACTCAGGGGTCCCTGCACACGATCGACACGGTCACGGCTTTTCTCTGTTCTGGCCCCCTGATGGTGGAACGATCTCCCGACTGATATCAGGACAGCTGAGTCGCTGCCCATCTTTCGCCGCAGGCTGAAAACCCACCTCTTCAGGAAACACTACCCTGATCCGCCCTCTGAGGACATCGCCTGCTCCGTCCTAGTTCCTTACGCACTTATTGTTTCCTCCACTACTGGCACCCTCTATATTTTCATTACCCCCTACCCGAACCAGGGTTTGAATCCCATTCCTGCTTTTCTTACCTCTTTTATTTCTTCCCCTACCCGAACCAGGGTTTGCATCCCCACCCCGCTGTAACTGGTGTGCAGTTGGTGAGAAGCTGAGGTAGATTATGGTGGTTGTGGTGTGAGGGGCAGTGTTGGCTGGCATTAGGGGGGTGACTCTGGGACGCCAGTGGTCATTGTCTAGCCTCCTGGAGGTGTCCGTGGGCCCAACTAGATGAAACACTGATAGAAGGAGGTTCCCACCTGATGACCCCAATGACATGTTGGTCAGCACTGCTCACTGATCTATATAATAGGGAGTGTAGGGAATTATTCACTGAGTCTGGTCCTTTATTTTATTTTAATTTTTTATTTTCTTTAGCACAAGTTTCTTGTGTTTATATTGAATCCTAAATTGTCTTTGTTTTCTAAATTGTCTTCCCATCTGTCTAGGTACCTGACTTATCGTACTTACTCTAGCACTAGTTTTGCTCTTAGCTGTTTGGTTTTGGCACTTATGATTTCTTGTGACCTGAAGTTCTTTAGCCTACCGATGTTGAACGCACTTATTGTAAGTCGCTTTGGATAAAAGCGTCTGCAAAATGACCGTAATGTAATGTAATTTAAAAAAAAAAGAACTATAACCACAGACAGCTGTTTTGAATCCCTGATATAAAGAACACAAACAAGTTGTCTTGAAACAGATCCAGTCTCCAGTGACATATCCAGCAGCTATGGTTAGCCTAATGTTGCGTTCAGTAAGCTGTTACAGTTTTCAGCTGATGAATCTGCATGTGTTGATGTTGCCACACAGTTGTTTGCGCTTTGCATGCCTGTCTAACAGACTTTTTAAAACACTGTTTTGCAGCTATAAACATGTATCCAATTTCACTCTGACTCAGTAAACAACAAAATCCCCCCAAATCTGTGCTGCGTTCAGCCAAGTGCTCTGCTAAGTGATTCTGTGGTGTTTCCCTGATGTGAGCCCCAATTATAAATCTTGGAGGCAGTTATGGAAACACAATGCAGAAACTGTGGATAATTTAATGCTGAGCCAAAGCTAGTATTTCAGAAGAATGTCGTATCTTGGGGAGTAGAAACCTCATGAGGGATGTTTATGGAAGGAATTCCAGTTTCCAGGAAGCCTGCTGTACAGGAGGGTTCCGAATGTTTCATAGCTGTTACGGTGTGTGGTGGTGAAGAGGAAAGAACCCAAACACAGATCAGCAGAATGGAGGCAGATGGACTTAACTGGAAATTTATTTGAAAACAAAAAAAACAAAAGTGCAGCAGAGAGTCGGTTAAGCCCAAACTGAAACTGAGAAGGTGGAAAAAGAAACTATACAGAACTGAGGCAAGACTAGACTAACTGACCAAAGTAATACTACGAACTCAAACCATAAGAGTAACGAGACAAAAAGACTAATCAAGACTTGTTGAATACAAACTGAATAAATCTCAATTTAAACCAATAACTCAAAACACCAAGAATCCAAAGACGTAAACAGAAGAGGAAAACAAGAAAAAACAAATACGAAGTCCAAAAAATCCACAAACCCTAACATTAACTTAAGGACATCTAAAAACTGACTCTGCCATCTTGCCAGCAGATGTATTTACCCTTCTCACTGCACCAGAGCCGGCCCAAGGCATAAGCGAACTAAGCGCCTGCTTATAGGGGGCCCCCAAGAGCAATTGAGAAAAAAATATTTTTTTTTATTTTTTGCACATATTTGTGATGATTTTTATATTATTGTACAAAAACACAATTTTATGTCAACAGAGTGCTGCTGCTGATGTAGGCCTAGTGATTCTTACTGCTTCTTTAAATGTCAAAGCTCCGCTGCACTGGTAACATGCGCCTCCTGCCATGCAGTGCGCATCCGTCCACTGAGCATCCAAAGCCAGGTGAAGACAAAACAATGTCGCAACAAAGGACATATCGTTCAGGGGCAGGTGACCTGAAGGCCGCCCGCCAGACCGCCTCCGGCTCCTGCCGCCACGTCGCCGGATGTCTGGTCGCCCGCCAGGCCATCGCCAGCACAGCTAAGTTGTTGGACTCTTTTTGTTTTTGATTGGTTTCCTCTTCCGAGCCCCTCCCTCCCACCCGGGTTTTGGGATGTCTGGGATCCATGCCTTGAGTGGGGGCCTCTGTCATGTCTATGGGTTTTTGTCATGTTTTTAGTTCCTGTTTAGTTTTGCCAGGTTTTAGTTTTCTCTCATGTCTTAGTTTTGTTAGTTTTGAAGTTCAGAGGTCCGTTTCACGAAGCAGGTTTAGTGAAAACTCTGAGTTGATTAACCTGAAATGAGGGAAACTCTGAGTTTTCCGTTTCACAAAGGGAGGTAACTCAACCCCGAGAAAGATTGTTGGGACAAAAGAAAAAAAAGACATAAAAGACAAATAAATATTTGTATGAACAGGCTTAAAAAAGATATAGGCCTATTATATTTTATAAAGGCCCTCGTGTCTTGGGGGTGGACTCCCCCCAGGGACTCCCTCAGCCACTGGCCTTCCGTTAGAGGTGGCGGTGCTGGGCACCACCCGTTTTACGGGCATCTGCCTTCTTTCTGTTGGCTCAGTAGAAGTCTGTGTTAGTTTAAATAAGCTTAATTATTTAACAGAACATGATATAGATGAGAAGCCATTTATGTGTGTGAAAACAGCATTATGTTGGGAATAAAATAACTGCACAGTCAAATAGTCACTTAATATTTATTTTACAGTGTAAAACATGATCAAAATGAGCCTCCATGCCGAGGTCTCACCTGTTTGAACAATGTTTTTATATTTCATCTTAAACTGCTGCCAAGTGCGCTTCTCCCCCGCGGGATTGCACCTAAATGAAATAAATGAATGGGCTACCATTCAAGCAGCTTCCCCTGTAATATTATTGTGATTGCAAAGGACTACATTTAAACTTACGCTTTTGCTGCTGCAGCGGTGTTGCACTTATTTCTAAAAACGTATTGAAACTCGCCGTATGAGCGCATTAAGATTTCCAATTCCAGGTTGGTGAAAAACGTAGCCCCTCCTCTTCCTCGTTGCCATGGTGACTCGTTGAATCGGGGCTCCATTGATGCTGGCTTTTTATTGTTGTGGTGCACACGCAAAACTCAAGGTGAACCTACTCAGAGTTGATTAAACTCACTCAAATCAGCGTTTCTGGAACCAAAAACTCAGAGTTTTTTGTCTAAGAGTAGATCAACTCAGAGTTCAGGAATAGACTCAGAGTATGTTGAACCTGCTTTGTGAAACGGACCCCAGGTCTTGTATTTAGTTTTGCCATGTTTTCCCACAGTTTCTGTTGTTCTGCCATCACCTGCATTCAGGCCATCTTTGTTTTTCCCCTCAGCTGCACTCACTCACCAATCACTCCCTCAGTATTTAGTTTCCAGGTTTCCTATGCACCAAGCGCCAGATCCTCAACGTCACCCACTGTCTTAGCCATCACAATTCCTCATATCAAGTTAAGTAAAGTCAAGTCAAGTCAAGTTTGTCCTTTTGTTTTCATAGTCGTAGTCAGTGGCTCTGGAGCAGTTGAAGCCGATGAGAAGCCCCCTTATTGTTAGCTTTGATGTTAGCTGTAATGTTATATATTTTTTATACTGTGAAATAATTGAAAATTATTTTCTCATAAAAATATGGTTATTTTCCATGATCAAAATACAGTTTGTAATTGTAATTTAACAAGATTTTGACTTATTTTCAGGTTGTTCTTAACATTTAATTTAACATTTTCTATCCATTCATCATCTTTCCCCGGACAAGCGGAAGATGATGGATGGATAGAAACATTTTCACATTTTATAACAATTAAATTACCCAGAGAAATTGTAAATAAACGTTGTATTACGAATAATAATGCTTAAATTTACAGAAATGTGCTGTTATTAGTTGGTTTTAATGACATTTTATGGAAAGAGGTTGTATAATAATTTATATTTGATGTAATATAACAGTATATGACACACAAATTAATGTGATTCATCTTTCAAAACGTGTAAAAAAAACTGTTGAAAAACTAGATATTTGGTTTACAATTGCAAGAATGTACTGTTAAATTTAGATAACATCAAATGTATATTTAATTATTTTACGTTGTTTTTAACGTTTAATTATAAACATTTTATGTTTTAAACAATGAAATTACCCATGAAGATTAAGTAACGTAATATGAATAATAATCCTTGAATTTACAGAAATGTGCTGTTATTAGTTGGTTTTAATGGCATTATTTTATGTAAAAAGGCGGTATATTATTTTATATTAGATGTAATATAACAGTATACAACACAATTTGATTAATCTTTTAAAACATGT
The DNA here is from genome assembly GCF_027942865.1 of Odontesthes bonariensis. NCBI lineage: Eukaryota > Metazoa > Chordata > Actinopteri > Atheriniformes > Atherinopsidae > Odontesthes > Odontesthes bonariensis. Next base: position 37,390,773 of record NC_134519.1, read on the forward strand.
AAAAAAAAAAAAGTAACTACATATTGGGTGTACAATTGCAACAATTTACTGTTTATTGTAAATTTATTTTTCGATTTATTTTACATTGATTTCCTGAATATTTAAAGGACTTTCAACAAACCGGTTTAACCCGGTTTTTGGCCAGTGGGAAAAGGGGCTTAAATGAATTGTGTTTGAACGACACTAAGCTGAACAAGAACAGCTACAATTTCCCATTCTCTGTATTTTTATTCAACTAACAGGTAGGCTAACCATTATTACAGCAATATTTAAAAAGCACTTAAATTAAAATGACTGGTTCTGAAACAAAAAAAAATAAAATGCAACTGAATTGGAAATGAAAGAAAAAAGTGAAAAAAAAAAAGTAAAGTTGAGTTACCAATTTACAGTATTATTTCTATCCAAGGCATCCATAACTTGGTCAAGTCACCATACATCCACAATATGGCTTACAAACCTACATTAAACCTCACTGAAAATGAATCCATACTCTATCCCAAGGCACCCATAAGTTGGTCAAGTAATTATACATCCACAACATTGATCACAAGTCTACAAAACAAACAGCTTACATGAAACCTCACTGGATATTAATCCATAACAGTCTGTAACTTGGACAAACTATCCATAACTTGTGAGCACTTCTTATTTCCTCCACTTGTAGTCTGCAATTTTGGTGATCAGTGTGAGAACCTTTGGACTGACTGCAAGGTTTTTTTTGGTGGCATTCCGCTCCACTTTTGATCCCTTGTCTGGATTTATCTTGAAGAGGCACCTGTCAAATGAAAAAAAACAAACAGCTTTAGTAACTGTGGACTGTACTGTAATTTAATGTTTTCTTACATTTGCAATAAGGTTACACAACAGTGTAGATAGATCTTGCTTGTGAAAGAGTGTTTGGACATACAGGGAACTGTGGAACAGTGATGTAATGCAAAGATTAACATGTGAGTACTGTGTATGTGTATTGTGTATGAATGTTTGAAGGGAGGGGCCGTTTGGCGCGAAATGGCAGCCATGCTTCCCTCAATCTGCCCAGGGCAGCTGTGGCTACAAACAGGAAGCTTACCACCACTGGTGAGTATGAATATTGAGTATGAGTATGAATGAATATTGGTTTCTGTAAAGCGCTTTGGGTGCCTTGAAAAGCGCAATATAAATCCAAGTCATTATCATTATTATTATTATTATTAGTAGTAGTAGTATTACAAATACTATTTATGGGAGAAGAACGTAACTTCGGTCAAGTGCTTGTCTGTCCCAAATGTTGGCTCAAGTGGGCCTTGAGTTGCCAAAGTTTGGGAAGCAGTGGTCAGTTTTACAGTATGTGCATTATACATCTTATTTTGATGTATTAAATTGACTTGTGCCGTCTTACCTCTGTAAGAACTCCAAAGTTGATGCTTGGGCTGCTGGGTAACATATGTTCATACAGTAGTACGAACCAAACATCAGCGTAAGAGCATCACTGAAGATTCTGATATGGCCTTCACAATGGTCTGGTCCACAGACAGCATAAAATTCTCCACTGCCAAAGTCGAGTTTCCTGTTGTGTACAAGGATGAGAGAAAAGGGGAACATTTTTGTGACAAACTGAGCCAAAAGACCGTAACTCCAACAACAACTAAATGAAATGATGTTACAACTGAGTCCAGTACAACAATACAATCAAAGTAATAGTAGTAATAGTTTTCTGTTTTTTTGGTTTTAATATATTGTGGTTTAGAAAGACAAATATTCATATCACACATAACAATACATGGTGTACTTGGTCAGGCACAGTCCACTTCAGAGGGCAGGGTTGTTTGAGCCACTTTGTAGAACATCTGTTCTTCTTCTTCATTGAAGTACTTGAGGAGCAGTGGAAGAAACACTGCAACATTCACATCTGCATCATTTTTGCTTGATGTTTCCATTTCCCTGAAGATGGTCTCCATCTTCCCTGTCTTGTCACCAGATTTAAGAAATTAAATAATTCTGGCACATTTATTAGCTATGTTTTTGTCTTCCATTTCTCTGGAGAAACTGTTGAAACTCATACCCCATGAATTGACTGCCATTGTCACTCACCAACTGCAGGGGTAAGCCTGTGCGAGCCAAAAGCATTCTCAGGAGGTTCACAGTCTTTGTGGCAGTGGCCGTCTTGACTGGAAAGATTTCAGGCCACTTCAAGTGTGCGTCGACCACTACAAAGAACATGTGATCTAAGAATGGGCCTGCATAGTCAACTTGTATGCGTTGCCATGGGGTGGATTTTAACCACACCAAGATGTCCTTCATGCAGTGAGATTAGCATTCTGGAGCAAAGTTTTGGCGGCACAGCAACACGTGACCCCCACATGATACAACCTTGGCACACAGAAAGATGGCTTCGCCGGTTGGCATATTTGTGGAGTTGGGTGTCCGTGCTTGCTGACCATCCATTCACTGTGAAGACATAAACTTTAGCCAGAATAGGGTCATTTCTCGTCTACACTGGTGACAGGAAGAGGTTCCATCTGTGACATGTGCATTACCAAAGCGGGATCAATAACCTTCTCAGGATTAGGTTGTGGAAGGCGTGAGAGCCCATCAGCGTTTCCATGGCACTTAGTTCCTTTATATTCAATGTATGTGCGCCTAAGAACAAAGCCCAATGCTGCCAACGTGCAGCTGCCATGGCTGGAACACCTTTTTGGGGGCTGAAGATGGAAAGTAGGGGTTGGTGATCTGTAACCAGGGTGAAACGTCTTCCATAGAGATACTGATTAAACTTTTTCACACCCCACACTAAGCCCAAAGCTTCTCTGTCAATTTGTGCATAATTGCGTTCAGCAAGTGTTAAGGACCGGGATGCAAAAGCAATTGGTTTCTCTGATCCATCAGTCATCCTGTGTGATAAAACAGCTCCAATGCCATGCGGAGATGCATCACATGCTAGACACAAAGGAAGGTTCGGGTCATAGTGTGTTAACCCATTGAGGCCGGGAAAGCGTTGCCGCATTTCTTCCTTTAAAGCCGGGGGCGCTGTTGCGTTATTCTACCTTTAAGGCCGGGAAAGCGTACACGTCTTTTTTTATGTATAAGGTTGTTTTGCACCAATTATTGACCTCTGCGCCAATTAAATGCATTATAATAGACACGTGAGAGTGTCGTCATGTTCCTCATGTCATTGTTTTGAAGTTAAGTTATATTGAACAAGCATGGAGGACTTTCAGTGGGAAGACATTTCAGACGGTAGCGATTGTGAGGAGTTTCTTGGCTTTGATGATGCTGATGAACGTGCTGACCCAATTGATCGAGCTTTATGGCTAGCACATATGTTTGAAGATGACGATAACGACGAGGATGATTTTGAAGGGTTTGAATGTGAGTGGAAGACTGAAAATTACCACCGTAATCGACGGAGAGATTTCAACCGCACACCAGGGGGGAAAGTGGATTTACCTGCAGATGCCACACCGTTGCAGGCATTTAATCATATTTTTACTGAGGAGCTTTGGGCGCATCTCGTGTCCGAGACGAATAGATACAGTGAGCAGGTACTTCAGACTCCAGCTCGAGCAAAGATGGCAAGGTGGTCACACGTAACTGTGCCGGAGATGAAAACGTTTGTTGGAATGTGAATGGGCTCCTTGTACTGCCAGTACGAAGAGATTACTGGCGATTAAATAAATCATTTAAATATAAAATTAAATTTTATTTTATTTTATTACTGGTTTTTTTATTGAAAATAGCGCTGTTCCTGCACTTTACTTTTTACATTTTCTATTTTCGTGAAGGTGTATGTAAATAAACTCAATTTCCAAAGAAAGCCACAGGTGTAAGCTCTCAAATACTTTTTGAATTTTGTTTCTATCTGCTACAGAGGCTGAGAAATCAATCATTTAGTAGGCGTTGACACAATTGCTGAATTTCCAGAAAAACTTCAGCTTTTAGGGGGTCTTTCTGAAATCGCCCATAGGTTTTACAGGCATTCTTTTCCAGGCGTTTTAGGCCTAAATGGGTTAACACTTCTTTTGAGATTATCAGCTGCTTGGCTTATGTGAAGGCCTGTTCCCAGTTCTTAGTCCACCTCCGTTTGGTGTCTTGTTGCAGCAGTGCATTCAGTGGGTGTAACGCAGTTGAAAGATTCGGCAGAAATTTGTGATAATAATTGACAAGGCCCAAGAATGAGCGTAGTTGACTCACATTTTCTGGCGGTGGAGCCCTCAGGATGGCATCAGTCTTCTCCTGGGTCATTTTGCAATCCATGTCTATCAATTCTGTGTCCACAGTACTCAATGGAGTCTTTGAAAAACTCCCTTTTGCTCCTCTTAGCTCTCAGTCCGTACTCCTCCAATCTTGTCAGAACTGCATCCAGGTTTGCCAAATGAGTGGCATCATCTGACCCAGTAACAATAATGTCATCCAAGTAACATTGTGTACCTGGTATTCCTTGTAACACCTGATCCATGGCACGTTGCCAGATCGCTGGGGCACTGGCGATGCCAAACACAAGCTGACTATACTGACATGGGCCCTTATGAGTGTTTATGGTCAGATATTTCCACGATGATTTCCATCTGCAGGTAAGCTTGAGCAAGATCAATCTTTGAGAAACGCTCACCATGTGTGAACGATGCGAAGATGTCATCTATTCGAGGAAGTGGATATTGGTCTGGATGTAAGACAGGGTTCACTGTCGTCTTGAAATCTCCACAGATGCGTACTCTGTCAGTGTCCTTTTTGCCTACAGGAACTATAGGCGTTGCCCACTCAGACCAATCCATCTTCCTCCACCATTCCTTGGTCCACTAGATGCTGGAGCTCTGCATCCACTTTGGGGCACAAGGAATACAAAACAGGGCGTGCCTTGTGGAATCGTGGCTTTGCGTTGTCCTCAAGCTCAATCCGAACTTTTATGTGTCTCAGGGTGCCGATACCCTCATTGAACACTTGTGCACGTTTTTCCAGAATTTGAGTTAGTTGTTCATCTGCACACTGTTTGTTCCGTTCCTTAGCAATTTGTACGGCCTTAATCTCATGCCAGTTGAGACGGATGTGTCTCAGCCACTGTTGTCCAAATAGTGGCACACCACCATACCTCAGTACATACAGCTCCAAGTTGCATCTTTGATTTTCATATTTCACCTTTACTTTCAGTTTTCCCAATGGAGCAACCCTCTGACCTGTGTATGTTTTCAGTTTCACATTTGTGCACGTCATTTTCAGTTTCGGGAAATTTTCTTTGTAATCTTTGAAAGATATGATAGACAATAGTGTTGCGCGGGTGAGGGTTTTTTTAAACACCCGCCCCAACCCGACCCGCGAGAATTTCCAAACCGCCCCGCCCGACCCGCAAAATATGACCCGCAAAAAAAAAAAAAGCCAGGGTCTGTGGAGAGGGTTAATTTAACACGAACCTAAACGAGAAGGATTTGCGCTAGACTCGCATTATTGTGAAACTTCAACGGTAGGCTACATCAAACAACAACAAAGACAGCAAAATTCGATTTTACGCCATTCTTTATTGAAGAACTGTTATGAACGACTCAGCGCAGCGCAGTTTTCTCTAAAACAAAAGTGGAGCAGCCCACTAACAAGTAGCCTACTCAATGTACACCTGTCCAAACCGTGCGCCTATATTTACAAGCCCCTGTGCCACCTGCATAAAGCCCTTCCCAGAGACCATGTCAAATGGGCGTAAATCCGCGCAGCAGAATTCTACGAAGTCATCCACTAATTTAGACTTCGCATGGAGTGGTACCGTGCCTTTTAGGAAAGATGACATTAAAGTGATAGTTCGGAGTAGATTCACCCTGGGGTCATTTGAACCGTGACATCCAGCCAAGTAGCCCACCCGAAGTTTTTTCGATCTTGGCCGAACATCAGCCGAGTTACTGAGTTATCCCGAATAGCTTAGTACAAGCGCTAATGGAACCTGGCAGTATCTCCAAAATTACCACACTAAAATCACATGCCATGACACCAAACTTCTACAGTAGTACAAATATGGTCTGTACTCACAAAACGAAGCATTTGGAAGTTTGTACATAGTCCAGGAGTTTATTATTATCAACACAAGCCTAATAGCTTCTCTGCTGCTAAAGCTGCGTCGACGTCACTTCCTTGATCTGGACGCTTCAAAGTAAGATGAGGGTTGATCTACTACTGTAGACAACAAAGCAAGGCTGCTCAATTTCTCCATTGATAAAATAAATTCACAACTCTACAACATAAAAATTCATGTAGAATATAGCATATACTTTGTTGTCTACAGTAGTAGATCAACCCTCATCTTACTTTGAAGCTCCCAGATCAAGGAAGTGACGTCGACGCAACTTTAGCAGCAGAGAAGCTATTAGGAACTTCTGTAACTCAAAATTGCGATTTCACCTATATTTCCAAACTTCCGGGTTGCGGGGTTTTTTTTTTTTTTTTGTCATTAAAGTTTTTTTATTTTGCTTTTATAATAGAAAAAACAAACAAACATTCAATAACAAAAACACATACATCGGCAGCAACATAGAACATGACCGCACTCCTCAATTATCTATTTACAAACATATTTAAGCACATATACATACTCACATATACAACACACCCCAAATCACTCAAGAATTTAAACCAACACTGTAATCAAAACACACCCACGCTTGGCTAGCTTTACTTGGTTCCTTCTGCACCCTATAAATCATGACTTCAAAAGCAGCTGTCTCTGACATAAGTTGAAGCCACTCCTTAATTTCCGGTCTATGTGGGCTCTTCCACTCACGGAGAATTATTCTAGCCGCTACTAGAAAACCTGTCATCATTAGTCTACCTTCAGCTTTTGGAATACCCTCTGGCATAAGTGAATTGTCTCCTAAAAGGCAAAATTGTGCAGACTGTGGTAAAGGTTGACTAAGCCAGTCCTCAAATTTTTTCAAAACTGCCTTCCAAAAGGGCATTATCAAGGGGCAATCCCATAGTGCATGGAGAAGTGTACCCACCTCTTTATTACACTTCCAACATTTATTGTCCTTTATTAAACCCATTCGACATAACTTACTTGGTGTATAATAATACCTATGCACAATTTTGTAGTGAATAAATTTATTTCTTGCGTCCCTTGTAGCCCTTCCCACGTTTGAAATAATATTGTCCCACACAGCCTCATCAATGTCTGTATCAAGATCTTTCTGCCAGATGATTCTAAAATGTTCACACATTCTTGTTTGGATTTTTGACATTTTGTTATAAAAAGCACAGGCTGAGTGTAAGTGTGCAATAGGTGGAGCATTGAAGAACTCCTGCACCATGTTATCTTCCTTATTCTCTCTGTTCAAGCCAAAAACAGATCCCACTGAACTTCTCAACTGTAGGTACTTCCAAAAATCCCCTGTCAGTTAGATTAAATTGTTGTTTAAGATCCCCAAAAGACATAAATGTCTGATCTCTATATAGATCTTTAACAACCCGTATGCCCTTTTCCAGCCAAGATGACCACAAAAATACCTTTTTACCTATGCAGATGGAAGGGTTATTCCATAAAGAAGAGTAGCTTTGTTTATATTGTGAAATCCCCAACATTTTATGCATCCTTGCCCATGCCCATCGTGAATGATCCAAAATTAAATTAGCCTGCCCCGCTTGAGTTTTCTGTGACATATATTCTACCATACCAGATGGACACACAAGCCCTTCTTCAATTTTGACCCACCCGGGCTTCAATATAAACACAAGAAACTTGTGCTAAAGAAAATAAAAAATAAAATAAAATAAAATAAAGGACCAGACTCAGTGAATAATTCCCTACACTCCGTATTATATAGATCAATGAGCAGTGCTGACCAACATGTCATTGGGGTCATCAGGTGGGAACCTCCTTTCATCAGTGTTTCATCTAGTTGGGCCCACGACACCTCCAGGAGGCTAGACAATGACCACTGGCGTCCCAGAGTCACCCCCCTAATGCCAGCCAACACTGCCCCTCACACCACAACCACCATAATCTACCTCAGCTTCTCACCAACTGCACACCAGTTACAGCGGGGTGGGGATGCAAACCCTGGTTCGGGTAGGGGAAGAAATAAAAGAGGTAAGAAAAGCAGGAATGGGATTCAAACCCTGGTTCGGGTAGGGGTAATGAAAATATAGAGGGTGCCAGAGGTGGAGGAAGGACAAGACACACTAGCAGATTCAGCCGACAAACTCACCTAAACAATCCTATAATCACTAACAATGCCAGCAAAAACAAATCCATACAACTCACTCCAAGCCAACTCACCCAAAATGGCCGCCTGGTTTCAAAAGGATCACATGTGCCAAACCCTCCACTTAAATATCTTGAACTTCTTCTTTGCTTTTTCAAAAGTCTGTTTACCCTAAGTGCCCCCCCTGCTGGGCCCCCAGTTGCTATTGCATCTTCTAATCCAAATCCACTGGCTGGATTTTACTGCTTTATCTGAAACCTCCTGCACTATTTTTCTCACACTCTGTCCACTTACACCCAGCTCCCTCAACAATGAGACAACAGACTTTGCAACAAATCCTCTACATCCTACTTCCACTGGACAGATCCTAACTTTCCATCCTCGCTGCTCTGCTTCTGCCCCCAACTCCACATATCTAAGCTTTTTCCTTTCATATGCTTCCTCTACCAATTCCTCCCAAGGAACAGTCAGCTCTATGAAATAGACTCTCATTCTACTCCTAGACCACAAGACTATATCAGGCCTTAGGTTTGTAGAGGCTATTTCCTGGGGAACAACAAGCTTATTTCCTAAATCTACCTGCATCTCCCAATCACAAGCATCCTCCAAGCTGCCGTGCCTCCTTATCGTCTTTTTAACTTTCTCCCCCTCTTGAACAAACTGAATTGCAACTCTCTGTACCTTGGACCCTCCTAAGTTTACCTGCCTTCGTTTATCTTCAACACCTGCAGCTAAACTTCTTAATACTTGGTCATGTCGCCATGTATACCGGCCTTGTGACAGACTAACCTTACAACCTGACAAAATATGCCTTAGAGTTGCAGTACCTGAACATAACGAACATAACGGGTCTCCATTTACCCAGAGTTTTAGGTTCTGGGGAGTTGGCAATACATCATATGTTGCGCCTATCAAAAATCTAATACTCCTTTCCTCCATACTCCACAGTTCTTTCCAACTAAGCTTTTTCTTCTCTACACCTTCCCAATTCACCCACCGTCCTTGCTTAGCCTGAGCCACTGCCTTTGCACCCCTTAACATTTCCTCCTGTCTACAAACCTGCTCAACAACTAGCTTTCTCTTCTCCTTGGGACCTGCTCTACTCCACACCGGTTTGCCTGGGCCAAGCCCCAAGCCTCCCCGGCCTATTTGCACATTGCCCACAATCTCTGTATGTCTAAGAGTTGCTTCTGCCTCCTGAGCTGCCAATCTTGGTTTCCACTTCCTCCCCTTGGTTGGGTTTGGAACCACCTTACTAACTACCACATCTTTACTCCCAGCTAACAGGAGCTCTGTCCTAACTTAGAACCACCGACACCCCAATGCCTTGTCATCTTATTCATCTCAAAGGCAATGTTATATAATTCCACGTTTGGAAGGGCCATTCCACCAATCTGCCGTGAGGCGAATAGTTTTTGAAGCTTAATTCTTGGCCTTTTCCCATTCCACAAAAACTCTGTGATTAACTTGTTATATTGCTTGAAAATGGCATCAGAAATCTGTACCGGTATCATCATAGAGATGTAATTGAATTGGGTGGAGACTATCATTTTAATTACATTAATTTTCCCCCACAATGTTAGGTTAATCATCCTCCATTTTTCCAAATTTAGCTTAATCATCTTAAGAAGAGGGGACATATTCATGTCAATTATATTTGTCAAATCTGGGCATAGTTTAACACCTAAATACTTCATTCCGGTTTGAACCCACTTAAAATTGAATTTTGTCATCATGACTTGATTGCACCCTTTAGATATCGGCATACACTCAGACTTTTCCCAGTTTATTTTGTAGCCTGATAATTCTGAGAAAGACTCTATTGTGGACAAAACATTAGGAACTGACAACAAAGGGTCATCCAGAAGTAACAAAATATCGTCTGCGTAAAGAAACATTTTATGCTCTACTCCGCCATGCAGAATCCCTTTAATACTACTCTCACTCCTTATTGCAGAGGCCAAGGGTTCCAAAAATAATGTGAAGAGCAAGGGGCTGAGGGGGTCTCCCTGCTTTGTTCCACGTGATAAATTAAAGATGGATGATATTATTCCATTTGTTATCACCGCAGCTCTTGGATCAGAATAGATAATATTTACCCATTTGACAAAACCCTCTCCACATCCAAATTTTCTAAGGGTATGATGTAGAAAGCCCCATTCGACCATATCAAATGCCTTACGCGCATCTAATGATATGGCCGCTATTGCATTGCTACTATTGTGATTAAGTTGCATCAGATGTAATAGGCGTCTAACATTATCAGAGGATGCTCTCCCTTTAATAAAGCCTACCTGATCAGGGTGTATTAAATGTGGCAAAAGATTCTCTAATCTGGTTGCCAGTACTTTTGTCAAGATTTTACAATCTACATTAATAAGACTGATTGGTCTATAATTAGATCTACAGGCTCTTTATCTTTTTTAACAATCAAGGAGATTAAAGCTTCATTAAATGTATTTGGCAATTTGCCCACTGAAAAAGACTCTTCATAGACATTCTGTCAAAATAGGTGCAAGAATGCCACTAAATCTCTTATAGTACTCTGAGGGAAAACCATCCAAACCAGGTGATTTTCCGGCACTCATTGATTTAATTGCATTTTTAACTTCTTCCACTGATATAGGACAGTCCAGTAATTCTTTTTGATTGTCCGTTATTTGTGGTAGGTTAATCCTAGAGAAAAAGGCATCATACTCCTTCAATTCAGGGTTAATCTCTGATGTATATAACTGGCTATAGAAACTTGCAAAAACTTTATTGATATCACTTGTATTAGTCACCAGTTCCCCTTTGTTGTTTTTAACCCCTGATATAGCATAACTTGCTTCTTTTTGGCGCAGCTGCCTAGCCAACAACTTGCCAGCTTTTTCCCCACTTTCATAGTAAGTAGTTTTAAGCTTAAACAGAGCGTATTCTGCCTTTCTATTGTAAATATCATTTATTTGAAGGTCACAGATATCCTTTAGTAGTACATCAGTAGATTTCTCAGCCAGTTTCTTCTCTAAATCTTTAAAGGATAAGACCGGTTTTTTGACATTGGGCCCTTGATTTCACATTATAACATGATGTTCTACTCACCCCTGCTTGTTGTTGGTCATTTGGAGCTGTTCCGAAGATATTCGCGAGGCGTCTGGCTGCTCTCTTGAGATATTCGGCCATGAAACGGTTTCCTATGGGCAAGTTTATACAGGCACAAACTATGCTGTTTATAATTCATTAATTACTCTACACTAGCACTGATAACGTGGAGGTGCGTCGCTTACTTAAAAAAATCCGGGTTACTAATTTTGAATTTTAGCCGAATGAATGAATAGGCAGCAGGTCTGTGGGCTGTCTGTGGCAGTAGCACGACGAGGACGTCAGTAACACCCACTTTACGACAAAAAAATCAAAATTACAATAACCCGGATTTTTTTAAGTAAGCGACGCACCTCCACGTTATCAGTGCTAATGTACAGTAATTAATAAATTATAAACAGCATAGTTTGTGCCTGTATAAGCTTGCCCATAGGAAACCGTTTCATGGCCGAATATCTCAAGAGAGCAGCCAGACGCCTCTCGAATATCTTCGGAACAGCTCCAAATGACCAACAACAAGCAGGGGTGAGTAGAACATCATGTTATAATGTGAAATCAAGGGCCCAATGTCAAAAAACCGGTCTTATCCTTTAAGTTGAGTTTCTAATTCCTTAAGTTTTCTTACTTGCTCTCTTTTCTTTGCACTACACTGAGCTATAAGCCTACCCCGGATATAAGCTTTAGAAGCTTCCCACACTGTACCTATTTTATCTGTCGAACCTATATTTTCCTTGAAAAAAGTACTGATATCATTTTCAAGTTGGCTACAGAAAACTGGATCCTGTAACATAGAAACATTCATTCTCCACCTGCCTCCTCTGTAACCCTCTAATCCAATCAATACTCCTAAATGTACTGCTGCATGGTCAGTCAATGCTATCGGTCCTATTGAGCAATCTGTGACGTTATTAGCAAGTTCTTTGCTAATTAAGAAATAATCTATCCTGGATTGTGATTTATGTTTATGGGAGTAAAATGTATATTCTTTATCCCTGGGGTTAACAAGCCTCCATATATCTGTCAGACCCATATCCTCCATCAGGAGACCAATAGCCATTCTGTCTTTTGGAACAACATTAGAGAAGGTAGTTTTGTCCAAAGCCCCATCCAAAACCTGGTTGAAATCCCCACCTATTATCATAGGGCACCCACCATCATTACCCACTAAGTCATTAATTTTATGAAAGAAACCTGGATTTTCTTCATTTGGGGCATATATATTGCATAAAGTAACTTGTACCCCATTGATTTTAGCTTGTAAGTATATAATCCTCCCCTCATCATCCTTTTGCTGCTTAATTACAATAAAATTAAAATTTTTGTGTATTAAAATTGCAACTCCATGTTTTTTACTACTATATGAGCTATGGAATATTTGGCCCACGCAATCTCTCTTCAATTTAAGCGCCTCTGACTCAATCATATGCGTCTCCTGAATAAAGGCTATTTGAGCTTGCTGTGACTTCAGATACGATAAACATTTCTTTCTTTTTATGGGGTTATGTAATCTATTCACATTCCAAGATACTATCCTAACACAGTTATTCATTAGTATTCTCATTTAACAAATAAACTCGCTACAATAGACTTTGTTGAGGTGTATGTAAGCTGCGCATGCCATAATAAGTAACCTAATACAAACACAAACAGAAGTGCTGCCCAGCTGCCGATCCAAACAAATAAAACAAACATTCTTCAAAAAACCCTCAAAACAGGTAACATAAAATATAAACCCCAACCCACCTATTTCTTCCCCTCCCTCTATCGTTAGATACCCCCCACAAAACAGGCCCAAGAGGCACGTTAAGATGGCCATCAATAATCCCCTCCCCTCCCATTACCCTTCAAAAGCATCATTCATAACATGTCATCGTTGACACTAATTATACCTTTGATCCTGACCGAGTCTCCGATAAATTGTGTAGGGCCTACTGATAACACGTTAAGCCAGTACAATGATATACAGTAACAATAAGCATCTCAGTTGTCCCCAATCGGGTACTCACGCTTGACAGTCCTTATGGCTTAAAATGCCCAGCGGCGAGAGCGCAAAAAGTATTGAACACTGTCCTTACGGTGTCGTCGGATTTATTCATTTACTGACTCAGGAACAAACCCCTCCTCCGTGCCCTGTTGCCTCGTCTGGCTGTCAAGAAAGTCCATCGCCTTTTTGTCGTCCGCGACCTTCATTTTCTTTCCTTGCCAGGTGAAGCGCAGCTCGGCTGGAAAGGCCAGTGTAAACCGCACATCCAGTGTGTGAAGCCGACTTTTAACATCCATAAACTTTCTCCTCTTCGCCGCCGTTTCTTTTGTCATGTCAGGGAAAAATGACAACTGGCAGCCTTTCCACGTCACCTTCTTCTTGTTTTTATATTTCTGTTTTGCAGCCATCAACACTCTCTCCCTTTCCAAGTAACTCAAAAAACGAATGATGATTGGTCTTGGTGGACGATCTTCGGAGTTTTCTGGCAGTGTAGTCGGGGCTCGGTGTACTCGCTGCAGCTGGGATTTGTCCAATTCAATCCCCAACGCCTCGGAGATAATGGTTCTCACACATTCGGATGGTCTGTTGTCTTCCAGCTTTTCTTTCAGACCAATAAGCCGCAGATTTTGGCGTCTATCTCGATTAGCTGCATCTTCCACCGCATAACGCAACTCCTCACAGTTCTTAGAGTTCTTACTTGCTTCTTGGCGCAGCTGAACATTCTCGTCCTCCAATTGAGATATGCGATTCTCTGCTTCGTCCAGTCGCTGCAGAACAGTGTCCATATCTGTACGAAGCCGTACGAAGAAACGTTGGTTTCTTTTATATCAGATATATCGGCTTGCAGGGTCGTCAGAAGTTTCCCAACTCTTCCCATTTCTTTCATAGCTCTCTCAAGCGACTGCTGCATGGAAGCTAGCACACTTTCACCGTCTCCCTTGCTAGCTCCAGACATTCCTGTTAGCTTACTAGCCGCCGGTGTAGTCGGATTTTGTTTGGCTGTTGTTCTCGTCGTCATTATACACCAAATCCTGAATTTAAACTGTCAATAAATGATCAGATTTACTTAAAAAGCAACTGCACAACAATGAAACGCACTAAAATAGCGAATTTAAGGGTAATTGTGGTGGGTCTATGGGAGCGCTCCTCCTATGCGACCATCTTGCTCGGTGATCCCACGAGACTCCGGGTTGCGGGTTTTGACTATTTTGACCCGCCCCGCCCGCACCCGCAATACTTAGAAAAAACTGCTACCCAACCCACCCGCACGCGGGTCAATGGGTGACCCGCGCATCACTAATAGACAGTGCTGATCCAGTGTCTAGTTCCATTTTTAATGGCACTCCACTTACTTTAGGTTTCAGCCATATCACACTGCTGTCATCATCCTCTGTTGAGTACAACTCCAGACACGACAGACTTTCCTCATTTGAGTTATCTGAGTCTGTTTGTGTAACGTCATGTACTCTTCTGTCTTCTGTACTGTCCCTCTTTGTCACTGTATTTTGATTTACACATTTTCTGTATGTGTCCTTTTTTGTTGCACTGTCTGCAGTCTTTATCCTTAAACCAGCAATCTGCAGGGTCATGTGACTGTTTACCACATCTGTAGCATGGCTGTGTTTTATTCTTTTTCTTTGTATATAACTTGTGTACAGAGCACGTTGCAGTGTTTTTACCTTGTAACTCAACAGCATCCTTTGCTGCAGTTTCCACTGATATGGCAATCTCCAGTGCACGAGTTAATGTCAGATTTTCCTCTGTTAGACCGCCTCTGAGTGCCCTTGTTGTGAAGCCATATACTCAGACACGGATTCAGTCTTCAGCTGATTTCTTTTATGAAACCTGAAACGCTCCGCAATAACCAGCGGCTTTGGGTTCAAATGCTTCTGTAAAAGTTCCATTATCTCAGTGAAGGTTGTATCAGCTGGTTTTGCAGGTACGATGAGGCTGCGCAGCCAGTTGTATGTTTTTCAATTCAATTCAAAATGTATTTCTATAGCACATTAAAACAGCCTCAGCTGACCAAAGTGCTTCACAACAGCAACTGCATCACAAGAGAGTCATCAATAAAAGCAATAAGAATGACTTCATCACAGATAAAAATAAAATTTGAGATAAAATTTGAGATAAAATTAGCAATAAAATAACAATAACAGTAACAATAACAATAAAAGTAGCAAGCCAAGGTGAACTCCATTTCAGCTATGGAAGGCCAGGGAAAAGAGATGTGCTTTCAGTCCGGATTTGAACTGGCCTAAAGACTGAGAGGACCTGACAGACAACGGGAGGCTGTTCCACAGTCTGGGTGCTCCCACAGAGAAGGCTCTATCACCTCTGGTCTTTAGCCTGGCTTTGGGAACAGCCAACAGGAGCTGGTCAGCTGACCTCAATGCTCTGGGTGGAGTGTAGGGCTGCAGCAGCTCACTTAAATAAGACGGGCCCATGGAGTTTAAACACTTAAAAACAATCAATAAAACCTTAAATTTCACCCGAAAGCCGACAGGGAGCCAGTGAAGGGTGCACAAGACTGGGGTGATGGATTCGCGCCTCTTTGTTCTGGTCAGCAGGCGGGCTGCAGCGTTTTGGACGCCCTGTAGACGCTGCAGAGAACCCTGGTCCAACCCTATATATAAAGAATTACAGTAATCCAAACGCCATGTTCTAAATGCGTGAATTGCTCTTTCAAAATCAGCCCGAGGAAGATAAGATTTAATCTTTGCAAGAGTCCTCAGCTGGAAGAAGCTGGCCTTGATGACAGCGCTCATGTGCTTATCAAATTTAAACAGAGGGTCAACCATCACAGCCAGATTCCTAACAAAAGGACGGCAGCAGGAGGACAGAGGGCCAATCACACTGTCATTCATCACACTGTACTTCTTGAGGAAGCTAAGGTCCTTCAAGGTTTGCAACAAGATGTTGCAGATCTTCTACAAGTCTGTTGTTGAGAGCGTCATTTCCTCTTGCGTCATCTGTTGGGGCAGCAGCATCAGAACCAGGGACCTAAAAAGACTCAACAATCTGATAAGGAAGGCTGGTTCTGTTCTGGGGACGACTGTGGAACCTCTGGAGACAATAATGCAAAGAAGGATTTTGCATAAAATCAAGAGAATTATGGACAACCCTGAACATCCTCTCCATGAGACTGTTATCAGAAAACAGAGTCTCTTCAGTCAAAGGCTTCTTCAGTTTGGATGCAAAACGGACCGCTACAGGAAATCTTTCCTGCCCACAGCCATCAGCATCTATAATAACTCCTTGATTTAATTGAGCTACATCAACATTTAATTTCCCTCTGGGATAAATAAAGTATTTTTGAATTTGAATTGAATTGAATTGAATTGAATTGAATTGTCATGTCCATGCAGGGGATTACTTTGTCCGAACACCAGAATCTCAGTTTTATTTTTATTTAGGTTCAGAAAATTCAATGTTTTAGCACCCATAACCCTGAGGAGGACGGCCACTTTCCTCTCATCTGTTTCGTTGCCCACGCAAAACTGTTCAACTCGTTCCACATAAGTTGTTCAGTCTTCTATGGTGCTATCAAAACTGTCCATATGTCCCACACTTGCGAACATTTTGACTTTGTGCCAGAGGTGATTTACTCCTGTCAGTATTCTCTCTTTTTTTTCTCTCTCTGCGTCCTCTGCATGCAGCCCCTTCTCCTGCTAGCTTGTCCTGCACACACACGGGATGGGCAGACGATATTCGACAAAAACTAGGTAAATAAAGTTGATTGTCTCCGTCCGGAACACACAAGGGGTCGATATAACCTCTGTTATGTTTCTTCACTTACATTAACAGCAATAAATGATGACTTGAATCCCAAGAAACAGTGAACAACATCTTTACTGTTCAAGTGCAAATTCAATCACACATATCAATCCGCCAAAGGTGCAATTAACCTGTAACTACATTTATTGCATTTACAAAAGTAGTGCCGTTTTTCCTATTGAAAGTATAGCTGTCTTTCCTAAACATATTGTATTATATTGAACTGTATTTTCAATACATAAGAATAACCTCATCAGAGCTCACTGTCACTAATCAAACTAGATCATCCAAAGGCAGCCAAACATAAAAGACAATTTAACACACTGGCCCTTTAATGAATGGAGCGGTCCATTCATCATCAAAGGGGAGAAGTGGTGGACACCCAATTACATGAACATGCATTTAATCACAGCGTAAAGAGCAAAGGTAAAATAACAGAGAACGCACAGGTATGAGAATGTGAACTGTTCCAGTTATTGCGCAGAATGAAATAAAGAGGCACTGACTGAACGGCCGCCCCCCTGTTGGGCCGCCCCCCTGTTGGGCCGCCCTCCTCTGCCTCATCGCAGAGCCTGCACCGATGGGAGCTGCGCCAAGCTCACCACATTCCAAATACCAGCCGGAAATTGTTAGATTTCAACTAAAAGGAGGGGCAGGATTAAACTGACACCTAAAACCCGGGTGATTCTGAAATGTAGAACTTTTCTTTCCATTTGTATCAGCTGTAGTATTTTATAAAAAGTATTTTATATGCTGTTTTTCTTTTCTCCAGGCAAGATGAGAACACACATTTAATAAAGACGTGATTCCTTATAAACGTGCAAAGTGTATTTTAACTGGACCAAGTGTTGGAATCCCCTCATGTCCCCGTGCTGTCTTTACACGGAGGCGCGTGCAATGATGGGGAAATAGACCGAACTGGACGTCTTATTGTGAAAGGGCTGAGCGGAAGTGGCAGCGTGTGGCGGAGCTGCTGACGGGAGACAGGATGCTTTCAGGCCGAACAAACGCACCGATCTAACGGACAGAAATCCCTGCAGCATCCTTTGTTTTGTGAAGCTGGAAGTCCAGGTAGGACGGATAACTAACTGAGTTCTGATACTGAGCCGGCTGTCTGACACAGCCGCCATAGCTGACACATTCCTGACACACTTTCTGATGCCCAGCACCCTTTTCCCCCTTCAGTCGGTCCACTCATGTCGAAACTAAGCCTATTGTTCAACATTGTGTCATGGTGTCCGGGGCCGCGGGGACAGCCTCGGTGCCTGAGGCCGGGGCTGGTGGCTGCGGCCGGGGCTTCGGTGGTACTGAGTTAGCTTCCAGACATTCCGTGCTGTGTGTGTGTGTGTGTGTGTGTGTGTGTGTGTGTGTGTGTGTGTGTGTGTGTGTGTGTGTGTGTGTGTGTGGGGGGGGGGGGTTGGCATTGCAATGCACCACCGCGCACGCGCACGCACTCAGTCAGTGTTGTGCTGGTCAGCTGCTTCTGTTTAGCTCCTGACACATGTCAGTGTGCTGTCACCAGCTGGACCCCGGAGCTGTGTCTGTGGGGTGACACAGAGACGGGTGTGAGCGGAGTGAGGGTCCTGCTGCTGCTTCATGTGCAGCAGTGCCCCCCCCCCCCCCCCCCCCCCCCCCCCGCACAGGACTGACCAGGTTTCCAATGCAACATGGCAAACATATGATCTGTCATGTATTTAACATGAGAGAGAAGAGGAGAGCATGAGCTCCAGGCAGCTCAGGGTGAAGGGTTGGTGCTGTGGGACAGCCTGGCCTCGATCAAACTCTGTTAGCTCATTTTAGGACAATCTCTAAGCTGCCTTTTATCTCACAAGTTTTAGAGAAAATTGTTCTTTCTCGGGTCATGGCCTTTTTAGGTGAACACAACATTCTGGAGGTTTTTCAGTCCGGTTTGAAAACTCAGCACAGCACAGAGTCTGCTTTGGTGAGAGTTTTTAATGACATTTCAGGGTGAATATGATGTTGTTCTGCTCGACCTAACCGCTGCTTTCCATACAGTGGACCACAATATTTTACCATCTCGTTTACAGACTCAACTTGGTTTTAGTGGTACCGCATTAAAATGGTTTAGGTCTTATTTGTCAGACAGAACCATGTCTGTAAACTTAGCTGGTTCTGAATCTTCCACTGCCCCTCTACTTTATGGCGTCCCACAGGGCTCAATCCTCGGTCCCCTGCTTTTTTCTCTTTGGCTACGGCTACACGAAAACGAAACGAGGTTTTTTTTGAAAACGGGTACGAAAATTCTTGCGACCACACGGAAACGCGCTGCTGTCCAGACGAAAACGATGAAACGATACAGTACACACGCCACTGTGTCACGCCACGCTGTGAGACAATAGAGAAGTGTTAAAATTGGCTCCCAGCGTCAACGTGTGACTGACGCAAAAACGTTTTAGCTGTAACAATGGAAACGAAACGAGGCCGTTTTCAAACTTTCCCACTCTGGAACCCGTTTTCAAAAACTATCGTTTTGGGGTAGTGGGAACGCCGGCTCCGTGTGGCCGCGACAGCGAAACGATAAGAAAAAGTATCGTTTACAGTGAAAAACGTTTCCGTGTAGCCGCAGCCTTTATTTGCTTCCTTTGGGTTCAATACTCAGAAAGCATGGGATCTCCTTTCATTGTTATGCTGACGACAGTGATATATACATGCCACTCGATTAAGCCCCTACTATGTCTTGAAGACATTAAAGCCTGAATGGCTTTAAATTTCCTAAATTGTAATGACCAGAAAACAGAAGTGATGGTGTTTTGTCCCAGCAGCCTCTGTGAAACATCCCTTATTGATCTGGGCCCCTTGACGTCTCATTTGAAGCACACAATTTCCAATTTGGGTTTTAAAATAGACAGTGATCTTAAATTAGATGGCCAGGTTGGAGCAGTGGTCAGGTCCTGTTTCTATCATCTCAGGCAGCTGGCAAAGATTAAGCAAATTCTTTTAAGTCAAGATTTTGAAACTTTAATTCATGCGTTCATTACAACTGGGCTGGATTACTGTAACGCTCTTTACTTTGGAGTTAGCCGGTCTTCCCTCAGGCGTCTCCAGTTGGTCCAGAACGCTGCCGCTCGGCTTCTAACCGAGCAGCAGCAGAGGGAGCACCCCCCGTCCTGGCTTCTCTCCACTGGCTGCCCGTGCATTTTAGGGTTCCTCTTAAGATTCTTTTATTTGTTTTTGCCCCATCTTGCCTCTCTGAGCTGCTTCAGCCATATTCTCCCGTTGCCTCAGGTCAGCTGATCAGCTGCTCCTGGAGGTACCGAGGGCTAAGCCAAAGCTCAGAGGAGACAGAGATTTTAGTGTTGCTGCTCCCAAACTATGGAACGATCTGCCGTTACATATCAGAAGTTTCCCTTTATTGTCCACTTTTAAAACTCTCTTATTCTTTGGCTTTTAACACATGTTGAGCCTATTGCTCTTACTTCTGTTATCGTGTTTAATTGTTTCTGTTGTCTTTTCCATATTTTGCATGTTTATTGATTTTTGTCTGTTCAGCACTTTGTCGCAGCTACTGTTGTTTTAAAGTGCTTTATAAATAAAGTAGTAGTAGTAGTAGGAAGGTAAACGTAAGCTCGCTGCTCCTCGCTGCTCCTCGCTGTTCCTCGCTTCTCCTCGCTGCTTCTCGCTGCTCCTCGCTGCTCCTCGCTGCTCCTCGCTTCTCCTCGCTGCTCCTCGCTGCTCCTCGCTGCTCCTCGCTGCTTCTCGCTGCTCCTCGCTGCTCCTCGCTGCTCCTCGCTTCTCCTCGCTGCTCCTCGCTGCTCCTCGCTTCTCCTCGCTGCTCCTCGCTTCTCCTCGCTGCTCCTCGCTGCTCCTCGCTGCTCCTCGCTTCTCCTCGCTGCTCCTCGCTTCTCCTCGCTGTTCCTCGCTGCTCCTCGCTGCTCCTCGCTTCTCCTCGCTGCTCCTCGCTGCTCCTCGCTTCTCCTCGCTTCTCCTCGCTGCTCCTCGCTGCTCCTCGCTGCTCCTCGCTGCTCCTCGCTTCTCCTCGCTGCTCCTCGCTGCTCCTCGCTTCTCCTCGCTGCTCCTCGCTGTTCCTCGCTGCTCCTCGCTGTTCCTCGCTGCTCCTCGCTGCTCCTCGCTTCTCCTCGCTGCTCCTCGCTTCTCCTCGCTGCTCCTCGCTGCTCCTCGCTGCTCCTCGCTGCTCCTCGCTTCTCCTCGCTGCTCCTCGCTGCTCCTCGCTGCTCCTCGCTGCTCCTCGCTTCTCCTCGCTGCTCCTCGCTGCTCCTCGCTGCTCCTCGCTGCTCCTCACACTCCTGCTGTTTACGTGTCTTTACGCTTCAGTGGATCTTTAAGTCTCATGCGTGTTTCTGTCGAGCTTTTTGTTGCACATCACCAGTACGCCCTCCTCACTTAAAGGTAGGGTAGGAGATCCTGGATTTTGAGTCCAGCGAAGCTGCATTTTGAAAATACACAGGTAAAAAGTCCCAACCCTTTTCTTCACTTTCCCCCCCGAAGGCACGCCTCTAGAGTACATGAACGCGCACGAGCACGAAGGTGCACGAAGGTGCACGAAGGTGCACGAGCGCTGTTCTGACAGCAAGCATCGATCGTTGCCGTATTTAGTATTTAGTTTATGCTAACTATACGTTTAATAATGCTAGGTGCTAGCCAAGCTGGCTCTAGTTTAGCTTCCTGCCAAGCTTCGTTCACGGAGCAGGGTACGCACACAGGGGGGAAGGAGGGGGAAGGAGGGGGAGGGAGGGGGAGGGAGGAGCAGATTGCAGTTTGATAGACGGCATCAGAATCCAATCATTGTGAACGGTCCGTTCACAATGATTGGATACTGTTTTTCCTAGATTGTACGTTCTAGAGGCCACTAAAACTTTTCATATTTGTGTCAAAACTTTTAATTAATTGGTTGCAATGGGGGTGTGAAGAGTATTTCAAGCAATATGTAAAAAAATGTTCCAGAAAAAGATCCCCTACCCTGCCTTTAAGTCTGAAAACATTTTTATAAAAATGTTTCATTATTTTCAATGATGATATACTGATATAGCATTTACTGCATCATGCACTGCCATCAGTAACAGCTGAGCTCAGAAATATTCCTGCTCATTTTCTTCTCCAAATGACGGGCAACAAATTACTGAAAGACATTGTTTAAAATATGTGAATCAGTCATTTATGTATGTATGTGTATACATACATACATATGTGTGTATATATGTAACCGGTATGAAACCTCTGCGTTGTGCTAAGGCTTGTACGAATGGAGACCACACCGCTGCTCTTTCGAAGGTCTTTATTTTCCTCCACCTTTCCTCACCGAACATCAGGAAAAAAGAGCGCCGCGATTACAATGACGCAAACATTAGCACAAATAAGTAAAACATGGAGCGTACCTGTCAAATTAAAATGCCAAATATAAAGGACAAAATGGGGCTCACCTTTCCTCACCGAACATCAGAAAAAAAGAGGAAGAGTTTAGGCGGGACTATGGCTGTGTTCGAAACCGCATACTACATACTACATACTTACAAACTGCATACTTCCATTCTGCATACTACATACTCATCGATCACATACTACATACTCATCGATCAGACAGTATGCAGAGCGTTTACCCACAATGCATTTGGCTCCTGGCCGAGCCGAAATCAGCCGGCCTGAAGCTGATTTCTCTTAAGCTCTAAACTCTGTAAACTTTAGCAACATTTGAAACATTTTCAGGAGAGAAAGTAGTCGTTTAGATCCCCAACGTGTTGAAAACCTGACAAAATACCGGCTGTTTACAATTTTGTTCCCACTAATTCGGCGCTACTAAAGCTAGCCGCAGTGAGCAACGCACTTCCGGTTATTGTCACAAAATAAAATACCCGTTGCCTTTTATCATAGGGAAAGCCATTACCATACAATTGGTGCTTTTGTTTTGAAAACAGGAAGTGAACCTACCCTCGTTGTAGCTAGCTTGAAACTGCCGTTTTGACAGGAAATGACGATCGGCGACGTCATGTTACGTTGCATCTTGGGTAGTTTGAGTATGAGTAGTGACCTCATGATGCATACCCAACATTTCAGAGAATCTGGGATGCATCCGGGAACTTCTGGCTGACTCAAACTCGCATACTAACTCAGAAAGTTAGTAGGAGAAGTAGGAGTAGTAGGAGAAGTATGCGGTTTTGAACACAGCCCGTGTCTTTTGTAGCGGGTGTTGCTCCCCCATAAAAGAAAGTACAGAAACAGAAAAAGAAAACAAAAGTTCCACCTGACTATTCTTATAGATTAGAAAAGCAATCATTTTGTGGAATTATAAACAAGCCAAATGAACCCTTGTTACATATGTGTTAAAGGCGGGGGTGTAAAAAATAAAGATTCATCAAAATAATTCCTTCGTTAATAATTGGTCACACAGAACTTTATTGTATTAACCCATAAGAACCCAGACCCATTTCTACTTAAATGAAAATTAAGGGGGTTATAACACAGACTAAATAGACCACATAGAACCCATTTCAGATTTTTTTTCCAAAATACCACCCCCCACTGTCAGAGATCTGTAATGTGACATATATGTCATTCGGAGTTGAAGGAAAACGCCGGAAAGTTTCAAATTTACTATTTTCCCTGGTAGATGTTCCCCAAAATCGATTTCTCACCTTGTTTACATTTGTCAGCCCGAGAGAGTAACATTCGCGAATGTTTGAAATTCAAGTTATACCGCTCTGGCTCTCCCTCCCTAGCGCCGCCATGTTCACTCAACATGACGTCAGAAATGCAAACATTTTTTCTACAGCAATGGAAGACACTTACGAACTGTCTTGGTCTGACTCGGACCCGGAGATAGAATGCGAAGTTTCGCCTGAGTCCGAGTCAGATCATGATCAGCCTCTCGATCCAAGTTATGTTAGCTTATAGCCATCAGCCGAGATGGTCGGATAAGGCTAAAAATAAGGATGGACAAGTGGCTGTCGCAGCTGCCGCGACACCGCCGCCAAATGCTAACGACTCACCGGTTGTATCCACGAGCTGTGAGGCGTTTCCGGACCCCATGCCCAACCTTGTGTACCGTTTCCAGGCCTACCGGCAGGTGACCTACTTTCTCCATGGGAGACTTGGGAAGCGCTTCCGAAGAGTGATTCCCTCCTGTGCGGTGTGGGCGATCAGGGATAAATATGAGTCGCAGGACGGGACCTACAAGGGTTTCCTTCACGCCGACGAGGCAGTTGTAGACTATCACTACAGATATATGTGAACATACATGTTGAAATAAAAATAATTTCTAATTCTACTGTATACAGGTAGTATTCAATCATTGTGTATTTCCAAGTTACACTCTACACTTTGTTAGAGCACACTCCCGTCACACAAGTAGAATTTTATTTCCGCTGCACAAGTAGAATTGCATTTCTGACGTAAAATATGCCCGGATGTGGCTGAACATGGCTGCGCCCATGGCCAGAAGTGAAAAAATCTGGGAGCGCAAGGTTATGGGTTGAATAATGTAAAACAGTGTGAGAAATCGATTTTGGAGGACAGGTGTCAGGGAAAATAGGAAAATTGAAATTTTCCGACGTTTTCCTTTAAAGGATAAGACCGGTTTTTTGACATTGGGCCCTTGATTTCACATTATAACATGATGTTCTACTCACCCCTGCTTGTTGTTGGTCATTTGGAGCTGTTCCGAAGATATTCGAGAGGCGTCTGGCTGCTCTCTTGAGATATTCGGCCATGAAACGGTTTCCTATGGGCAAGTTTATACAGGCACAAACTATGCTGTTTATAATTTATTAATTACTGTACACTAGCACTGATAACGTGGAGGTGCGTCGCTTACTTAAAAAAATCCGGGTTACTAATTTTGAATTTTAGCCGAAGGAATAAATAGGCAGCAGGTCTGTGGGCTGTCTGTGGCAGTAGCACCACGAGGACGTCAGTAACACCCACTTTACGACAAAAAAAAATCAAAATTACAGTAACCCGGATTTTTTTAAGTAAGCGACGCACCTCCACGTTATCAGTGCTAGTGTAGAGTAATTAATAAATTATAAACAGCATAGTTTGTGCCTGTATAAGCTTGCCCATAGGAAACCGTTTCATGGCTGAATATCTCAAGAGAGCAGCCAGACGCCTCTCGAATATCTTCGGAACAGCTCCAAATGTTCAACAACAAGCAGGGGTGAGTAGAACATCATGTTATAATGTGAAATCAAGGGCCCAATGTCAAAAAACCGGTCTTATCCTTTAAGAACCTGGATAATTTCTCCATCAAGGAAAATTATGGGGGACGTAAGGATGTGTGACACCTGTGTCACGGTGGGTGACACAGGTGCGGCTTATCTGCAGATATTCACATCTTCATTGTAAACAAATTAATAACATAGCTAATTACACTGGTGGGACTGTTCAGCTGTTTCAGACTGATACCTCCGGTTCAGGCTGCT
Source organism: Odontesthes bonariensis (assembly GCF_027942865.1). Lineage (NCBI taxonomy): Eukaryota > Metazoa > Chordata > Actinopteri > Atheriniformes > Atherinopsidae > Odontesthes > Odontesthes bonariensis. Next base: position 37,416,164 of record NC_134519.1, read on the forward strand.
CCTCATCCTCAACACGCACTTCTCTTTTTCAATCGCGGAAAAGATTTTTTAATACTCATCTGGATTGAAGCAGCAAACATTCAGTGTAAGAGTTTTAAAAAACTACTTTATTTGATTCACAGCTGCTAGTGTTTAGACCTCGACAACCCAACTACATTTTTTTTTTTTTTACGGCAAACTTGCGACTAGTTAACTTTATAAAGAAGGCGTAATCGCTTGTTTGCTATGGGACGGGACGGGACATCCCAACATTGTATTCAAAATATAAAATATTTTTATAGGACTTTTTAATGTGTGATTTTATAAAGGTGCACGTGATACCAACCTTTCGTGAATTTCGCCAGCCGTCTTCTTTCGGTTGAGCTAATCTAACGCGATGTTGAAGCTAGGAAGCTTCCACGCTTCCAGGGATGATCTCGCTGATGGAGACACACGCGGTGTGCACGGAGGGGAGGGGCTGTGTGTGTGTGTGTGTGTGTGTGTGTGTGTGTGAGTAGGCTATGCGAGAGAGACGGAGGGAGAGCAGGGAAAGGAAATACAGCTTAACGAATACGAGTATTTTTTAAATAGCGTTAAAAGAAATAATAATAACGAAACGCAATATGTGGCGGCCGGTGTTTAATCTGTGGCGCACCGCCACGAATTAGTCTATGTGTGGGAAACACTGGGGTTAGCTCTTTAAGCTCTGCAGAAAGCTGATGAAGACTCATTCATTTGAATCACATCTGCTGGAGCAGGGAAAAATGGAAAACATGACTCTACCTCTTTAAGGTGCTTTTGTCATACCCATCATGTCACTGATGTTTTGCCAATTTACCTAATTAGCAGCAAAATGCTCTTTAAGGTGTTTCTTTTTAGTACCACTTACTTTTGCAGCCTGTTGTTGCTCCTGTTCCAACTGTTTTGGTACATATTGCAGGAGCAGCAGGGTGGTGTAGTGGTTTGCACCGTGTCCTCACAGCAAGATGGTTCCTGGTTCCTGGTTCCTTTCTGTGTGGACTTTTTCTATGTTCTCCCCGTGTATGCGTGGGTTCTCTCTGGGTACTCCAGCTTCCTCCCACCTTCCAAAAACATGCTGTACATCGGGTTAATTGCTGACTCGAAATTGACCCGAAGGAGTGAGTGTGGTTGTTCGTCTGGTTTGTCTCTGTGTGGCCCTGTGACGGACCGGCAGCCTGTCCAGGGTGAACCCCGCCTCTCGCCCAATGACAGCTGGGATAGGCTCCAGCCCCTGCAACCCTTAGTTGGATTAAGCAGGTATATAGAAAATGGATGTATATTGCTGACATTAAATTCAAGATAAGATATAATTTTCCATGAAATAGTAATGTGTCTGTAGTGTATGCGACTTAATAAGGAGACAGCTTCAACATATACAGCACAGCACAGCACTTTAACTATCACAGCCCCACCTAGTGGTGACTCCAGTATTACAACATATTACATGACATCTCCCTTCTTTAGATTTTTTTTCTTTTTTTCAATGACCAGGTTAGAACTTACTTAACACATCTTCAGTTGTTACGCCTGGTACCTCTGAGGGATTCTTATAGGTCTACCCAAACGTGAGGTTTTTCCACAGTTATCAGTGCTCACAGTCTCTGTTCTCACTGAAGGTGACCTTGGTGTTTGCGGTGCAGACCGTGCAGGCATGGGACTTTCTTGGTAGTCACTCTGTTCTGGTTCAGGTCCTGCTGGCTGCTGTCCGCTCTCCATCAGTGGCAATGACTCGTGAACACTTTCAACTGTCTCATGTTGTGTTTGTTGTGGGGAAACCTGACATTTCCTTGGTTTTCAGAATGTGCCTCCTGTTCCTTCATTATCAGTCTGTACAATGTACGACCTTGGCTGATCATGTCTTTTTAGTATTACAGCAGGTTGCCAATGTTTCTGCTGTCTGACTCTTACTCTTTGTCCTGCTCCCACCACAGGTAGTTTCCTTGTTCCACGGTCAAACTCTGCTTCTGTTGTCTGTTCATCAATCTGCTCCGTACATGTCTGTACAGCCCTGGCTTTAACAGGTATTTTTGTCTTCAGCCTCCTTCCCATAAGGAGCTGTGCAGGGGAGCAGCCAACTCCGTCCAGTGGCGTGGTTCTGTACTCCAACAGAGCAATATATGGGTCCCTGAGACTTTCTTGAGCTTTTTCCAGCAGATTTTTCACTGTTTGTATAGCTCTCTCGGCTTGTCCATTTGACTGTGGAAACTCTGGACTTGAGGTAGTGTGTTTGAACTCCCAGCTGGTCGCAAAGTCTCGCATTTCTGCACTTATCAGCTGTGTCCCGTTGTCAGAAAACAGTTCAACAGGTACACCATGTCTGGCAAAAACAGACTTAAGTGCCGTAATGATGTGTTTGCTTGTAGTACGCCTTCATTTTGAAATCTCTGGGTACTTTGAGTAGTAGTTGACACACATGATGTACTCTGCATTATTGAAATGGAAACTTTTGGCCATGCTCTTGAAGGAACTGGATGAGGCATCAACGGCTCTCTGGGATTGATGTTGTTGTGTTTGTTGCACATTTCTGCACAACTTCTTCAATATGTTTTGCCATTCCTGGCCAAAACAGGATGTCTCTTGCACGTTCCTTACACTTCACAATTCCCATATGTGCCTCATGAATTTTTTCGAGCATCTCCTCTCTCATCTTTGTAGGAACAACCAATTTGGAGTTTTTGATCAGAATATGTCAGCTCCTAACTTGGCTCCGTGACTCAGGCCATCCATCCAGCCTGTACTGCTTGTCGGACCAGACTGAGTTCCTCATCCTCTTTTGTTGCATTTTTGACTTTTTTCTTCTGAAACGGGTAACTGTTGGACCACATAGCTCACATCTAAGGCTCTGTTTACATTAATTCATTTCACCATTTCTTCGTGTCGGCGTCTTGCAAACTATTTATATTTACACTGAAACGGGGATCGGCTGATTCGCTAGTCACATGACTAATCAGCCATCACATCACATGATCGCCCTTGCTTTATTATTTATTATGCTTTATTATTTATTATTGCTAGATTTATCAGGGCTGCTCTGGACATTCGAAAGTTTTCGCACCATTCTTCGGCGACAACAACTTGGTCCACGAAATTGTCCCACCATGCGCTGCTTCTTCCCGGTCTAACCCAAAAGCGGCGCTCCATGTACGGCTTGCGTTGCTGCAGTGGCTGGGTTCTCATTATAAAAGCCGAGTAGCTAGAGCTCAGCACTGCGGATCCTCGTTTCTCCCCGTTTACAACTGCTAAAATCAGCATCGTATGCGAATGCTTACGTGGGCTCCGGCGTCTTTGAATCCTTCCACCTATGAAGTCGTATTCCAGTATTTTAATGTAAATGGCCAGTGCATCCGTGATAGAAACGATATAGAAACAGATTAGTATAAATGGCACCTCAGTCTTCCTCCTGTCTGTCCTGTGTATGGTGTTACAGCTAAGTGCATTTCCTTACCAGGCTTGTATGTCACCAGCTGGCTGTATTTCTGTAGCCTTATTAGCATCCTCTGCAGCCTTGCAGGAGTTTTGTGGAGTGGCTTTTTAAAGATGGTCTCCAATGGTTTGTGATCCGACTCAACTTGAACACATCTGCCATACAGATATTGATGAAATTTTTCACACCCATATATTGTGATTGCGAGCAGCTCTTTTTCTATTTGAGCATATCTTTGTTCACACTCTGTTAGTGACCTTGAGCCGTATGCTACCGGATGTTGTTCCTGTAGGAGCACTGCTCCCAACCCACCAGAACTGGCATCAACTGACAGTGTGACAGGTTCTCCACATCATAATACTTTAACACTGGAGTGTTACTCACCAGCTCTTTCAGTCTTGTGAAGCTCTTTTGTTGTTCACTCTCCCAATGCCAGGTTGTTTCTCCTTCCAGCAGCTTTCTGAGTGGTGCAGATACTTCTGAGAGATTTGGAATAAATTGGCCATGTACTGCACCATGCCCACCAATCTCTGAAGCTCTGCTTTGTCTTTTGGTTCAGGTATTTCTTGTATTGCTCGTACTTTGTCCATGTCAGGTTTCAGTCCATCTTTGCTCAGCACATGCCGTATGTAGCTGATTTCACTCAGTCCAATTTTGCATTTGTTTCTGTTTAGTTTCCAGTTTATACTCCTCAGTCTGTCCAACAGCTTTCTTAAGCTGTTTTCGTGCGACTCTGTCTTCACCCCACACAAGAATGTCATCCATCACATTGACGACTCCGTCCAGTCCTTCTAGATGCTGTGACAGGCATCTCTGGAACACTTCTGGAGCTGAAGATATTCCAAAGGGAAGTCTCTTAAACTTGTACCTTCCTGAGGGTGAGTTAAAGGTACATAGTTTGGAGCTCTCTTTATCCAACTGGATTTGCCAGTAGCCTTGGTTTGCATCCACAACTGAGAAGATCTTTGCTTTTGGCATTTCAGCCACAACATCCTCAACAGTTTTCAGAGGATAGTGTTCTCTTTGTATCGCTTTATTCAGGTTCTGTGGGTCCAGGCATATCCTTATCTTGTTTGGTTTCACAACTGTCACCATGCTGCTGACCCAGTCTGTAGGCTCAGTTTGCTTTTCAATGACACCAAGGTCTTTTTCTACGTCTTTTTTCAGGGCTACTGGCACCTTTCTAGGAGGATGAATCACCGCTGGGTTTACCTGAATATGGTGAACTCCCGGAACATGAATTAATCTTCATATTCACTCAATATGTCTGTCTGTGTTCTTTCTTCCACTCCATATATCCTCCTCACCATACCAAACGCAACACCCGTCTCTTTTCCAACACTGCTTTTGTATCATGCTTTCTGACTTGAAAGTCCACATGTATCTCTTTGTCTTTGTATTGGCATTTAATGGTCTTTTGCCCTAGTGGCTTCTCTTTTTGCCCAAAAAAGCCCACTAAATTAAAGCAAGATTTGTCCAGGTTCTTTTCACTCAACTTCAGTGCATCCAGTTCTCTTTTGGATGTGACATTACAGTTATCTATTTATCTATCAGCACAGTGAGTGTCTGGTTTTTGATGTTAAGCGTTGCAGTCCAGTCATCGTTGTTTGGTTGCTCATCCACTTTGTCTAGTCTGTTAACATGGCTCACTTCTTTTTGTTTCAGTTCAATTGTCCCCATAAACATGCCATCATCACTTGCTGTGTCACGTTCAATACCTTGTATATTTTCCCTCGGATTTCTGTCCGTCCACGGCTCATCTTTGCATGAGCAATTTCTTTAGCTGAGTTTGGCTCACCTCGCTAGCACGGCACATATCCACTGCTCTCTGTAGCGGCAGCTCCGGCTCTCTCTACAGTCTGCCTCGGATCTGGTCATTTGTGAATCCACACACAACTCTGTCTCTTATTCATGACTCGGTTAGATCTCCAAACTCACAGTCTTTCACTTTGTTTTTTAAATCTGTGACGTATGCATCAATAGACTCTGTATTACTTTGCGCCCTCAACTTTTTATTGAACAGTTCAAACACATTACAAAAACAGCGCCACTGCCTTACCATCAAAGACTTTCAAAGAGAGAAAGAAAATAAAATAAAATATATATATACATATACATACATACACACACATATATATATATTATATATATATATATACACATACCTACACACATATATACACACATACACATAATAAGTGCATGTACATACACACCATGCGCACAAGTAAACCAAAAGATGAGAGGTAGAGGATAGAAAGTGAGCTGACCTACAGAGACAACATAAGCAGAAAACACCTTATATACGAGCAAGCAACGTTATGTCAGACAGAGATCCAATAAGAGCGTCCCAGGCCTGTACTGTAGATATTCGCGCTTTGCGTACGACAGCCAATGACCTTTGTAAAACAGCAATGTCTCTAAAGCGATTTAGCCATTCCTTTGCCGATGGGATGTCTGGAGAAAACCATGAGTTTATTATAGTCTTTTTAGCAGCAGTCAGACCTGCGAATATGAGGTTCACAGTAGTTTTTAAACAGATCTTTCAGTACGTCCAGATCATCAACGTCGTCGTCAAACTGAAACGTGTTGAATTCTTTGATGGCGTCGTCCCCGGCGACATGGAGAAACGTGGCGCATTTGACTTTTTCCGACTTCTCTGCTATTCCGCTAGCGATGAGATGTATGTTGAACTTTTGAATCCAGACTCTCCAGTTTTCAGCTAGATTACCTTCGAGGCTCAACGTTCCTGGAGGTTTTTGAAGTTCCATCTTTTTTTCTTTTTTTTTTTTTTACTAAATCCCATTCTGACACCATGTAATGTATGCGACTTAATAAGGAGACATCTTGAATCAGACTGAACACTGTTTACTGGTGCAGCTTCAACATATACAGCACAGCACTTTAACTATCACAGCCCCACCTAGTGGTGACTCCAGTATTACAACATAACAAATGACAGTGTCTCAATGTTAACGTTTGATACTTTAAAAAAAAAGTTTAATTGTGAATAAATCTTTTTTTATGAGATTTGAATTAATTGGATTCTGTATTTATTTATCAATCTTAATTTTCGTTGTACATGCAGTGATGCAATATGTCCTATCATAATGTTTATCCATTGGAGCTGCATCCATGAGTTGATTATTCCTATAGAGCTTTTCCTCTCATCTCCAGACGACGTCGGGGTGTTATGTCAAAAAATGTAGGATACAAATATCCAAATATCTCTGTATAAATTAAAAGATTATTTCAGTCAATCTTTTTTTTTCAAAGTATTTTTTGGGGCTTTTTATGCCTTTTAATGTTAGGACAGTTGGAGAGAGACAGGAAGCAGGGGGCAGAGAGAGGGGAAAGACACGCAGCACAGGGCTGTCCGATGCGGCCTCTGTACATGGGGCGGCTGCTTAACCCACTACGCCACCGACCGCCCCATTTCAGTCAATCTTCAAGGTTTCTTTTTACTCCTAAATGAGATGAGAATCTACATAAAATATTGTTTTAGTTACAATATTATTTTCCATCTGACATCAAATATGACAAATTAACCCAATACAGCTCTATGTCAAATCAAAATGTTATGTGTAATTCACTAAAATCAGAATTCTGACTTCTCTTAAAGCTTAATATTTTACAGGACAACTTACCTAATTTGTTGGTAAACTCCCAATAAATCAAATCTTCATTCTGAAAAGATAAAACCTTACATTTAAAACTAAAATCCTCAAGAAAAACATTGGTCTTTGGTCAGTTTCAAAAAGACAAAGCTTTTAATTGGAGGTGTGAAGATGCATCTCGATACATCGACAGAAAGATGTAACATAAATGGGAATTTGAAGACTACACAAAATTTTTGTCTATCAATAAATGCTGATTTTTTTTTTTTTTTTTTTTCCTTCCAGCTTCAGCAGAGGAATAAAGTTTTAAATGTTATGTTAAACTGCCCTGAAACACCAAAGAGGAAGAAGCTGTGAAGAAGAAACAAAAACTCCAATAATTATCTAACATTACTAGGATGTTTGGGTGACATAACAGGAAGACAGAGCTTAGAAACAAGTGATTTTAAAGAAAAAAGTTGACTTTTGGACATACTTTGAATTTCATAAACTTATCAGAGAACATGAGATAGATAAGGCGCACATGGTGTGTAAAATCTGCTTCCTAAAAATGGATTATTGTGGTAATATAACTGACGTTTCACCCTTTTCCAATCTTAACCCATTGAGGCCGGGAAAGCGTTGCCGCATTTCTTCCTTTAAAGCCGGGGGCGCTGTTGCGTTATTCTACCTTTAAGGCCGGGAAAGCGTACACGTCTTTTTTCCTGTATAAGGTTGTTTTGCACCAATTATTGACCTCTGCGCCAATTAAATGCATTATAATAGACACGTGAGAGTGTCGTCATGTTCCTCATGTCATTGTTTTGAAGTTATATCGAACAAGCATGGAGGACTTTCAGTGGGAAGACATTTCAGACGGTAGCGATTGTGAGGAGTTTCTTGGCTTTGATGATGCTGATGAACGTGCTGACCCAATTGATCGAGCTTTATGGCTAGCACATATGTTTGAAGATGACGATAACGACGAGGATGATTTTGAAGGGTTTGAAAGTGAGTGGAAGACTGACAATTACCACCGTAATCGACGGAGAGATTTCAACCGCACACCAGGGGTGAAAGTGGATTTACCTGCAGATGCCACACCGTTGCAGGCATTTTGTTTCTATCTGCTACAGAGGCTGAGAAATCAATCATTTAGTAGGCGTTGACACAATTTCCAGAAAAACTTCAGGTTTTAGGGGGTCTTTCTGAAATCGCCCATAGGTTTTACAGGCATTCTTTTCCAGGCGTTTTAGGCCTAAATGGGTTAAGTGAGCCAGTCAGCCTGAATAGTCAGTCAAGAATCAACGAGACGCTGTCCACTTTTTAATCCAACTGTGAGAAGAATCTCCAAATCTGCGGCAGCCTTCTCAGATGGGATTAACAGAGATATGTAGTTGTAGAGAACCTCGGGTTTCACTAACTGTTGAAGTGCTTGGAGCCACAGTATGAGCAAACTCTTTCTGAAAAAGAACCCGCTCTACCTTCAAATTACTGTCCAAGTAAAGGATTCAGTGACTGCAGCTAGTTGTTTATGTGATTAGTAGACATCAGAGGCGACTGTAACATACAATATGCACAGTACTGAGGAGGCTCGCTTGCTCACTGGTATAGGATTAACAATAGTTTTCAGATTTTTCTTTAAAACAACTAAATAGCAAAGAAATTCTGACTGCTTATATTTCTTGATTTTTAAAAAAAAAAAAAAAAAAAAAAAATCTAGATTAATTCAAAGATGCAAGAAATGGAGATTGATTTCAATAGTTCATTAATTCCAAAGGGAAATTGTATCAATTGTTCGTATTAATTAAACATCTAGTGTTTACTAAAAGAAAAAGTAAAACTAAACAAATGTAAGAAGAACAACTAAAAAGACAGATTATGTACTGTAAGATTTCTGTAATACCTGTCTTTATGGGAAAATGTTTTCGAGACAGTTTACTGAGCTAACTACTCCATTTCTTGTTGGACTTTAAATAGCCAGCAGTATTACTTGAAACGTATACAGTATGTGTGTATGTGTGTATATATATACACTATATTGCCAAAAGTATTTACTCACTCATCCAAAGTGAGTCCATCCGCGGCCAAGCCCAGCTCCTGGAGAACAACCCCCCACCATAATCCCCCCTCCACCAAACTTTACACTTGAACACGTCTCCACTGCTGTAGAGTCCAGCGGCGGCGTGCTTTACACCGCTGCATCCCACGCTTTGCATTGCACTTGGTGATGTATGGCTTGGATGCAGTTGCCATGGAAACCCATTCCATGAAGCTCTCTATGCACTGTTCCTGAGCTAATCTGAAGGCCACATGAAGGTTGGAGGTCTGTAGCGACTGACTCTGCAGAAAGTTGGGGACCTCTGAGCACTATGAGCCTCAGCATCCTCTGACCCGCTCTGTCATTTTACCTGGCCCACCACTTCCTGGCTGAGCTGCTGTCGTTCCCAATCACTTCCACTTTGTTATAACACCACTGACAGCTGACTGTGGAATATTTAGTAGAGAGGAAATTTCTCCACTGGACTTGTTGCACAGGTGGCATCCTATCATGGTACCACGCTGGAGTTCACTGAGCTCCTGAGAGCGAAACATTCTTTCACAGATGTTTGTAGCAGCAGTCTGCCTGCTGAGGTGTTTGAATTTATACACCTGTGGCCATGGAAGTGACCGGAACACCTGAATGTAATTATGTGGAGCAGTGGTTGCGCTAGACTTTTTCACTGTCCGTCATTTTGACGGACAGGGTCGTAAAAATTCCGTCATTGTCCATTATTATCCGTCATTTTATTTTAAATGGTAATATACAGGCTTTTAAATGGTAGGCTAATATACAGGCTATATCCTAATGCTTATAATAACTCGTGTTTTATTGACTTATATTCATTTAAAAAATAATTCACAGAACAAGTGTGTATTATCTAATATTTTCTTTATTTATGCATTTCTTCAGAGATTGACGTTCGGTCACTTGTGAACTCGTTTTTTTCGCTGCTAAAAACATTGCGGCTGTTGGGCATATGAACATGTTATTTTATAACGTAGTCGAACGAAGAAAATTGTAGTGAAAATCTGAACAGTCCACTTAGAATGGTTGCAGTGGTAATCTGCAACTGACCTGTTGTAGCTCAAACCTTCCTTCCGGCCCGCATTGATTTGAATAGGGAGCTCGCTTGTGTGTAATCGAACGCATCAATTGAGACTGCTGCCGAGGCGATTGTCATTAAATTTTGCGTCCTTGCCCCCGACAGACGACTTCTCATTGAGGTTTTAATTTTATTCTGAAGGCTGCGGCGCTGGAGACTGGAATGACCAGCGCCACTTCAGCCAAAGCTCTGAAGTCGGGAAACAACATGTCTCCCAATGAAACGATAAGAAGCCGGCAAGAGCCTCTGAACGTGATGACCGCTAATCAATCGCTAATAAATTGCTAATTAATATGCACGAGCTGGCCACCACCAGGTCGGGTGTGAGGTTACCGGTAGGCTACTTTTATGATTCATCATCTGTCAAAGTTACAGACGGTTGGCTAGCAGAACACCCTCGCGCAGCTGGCTAATGTATCGGCCCACTGAACACCAAAGCTGCGGCTCAGATTGAAAGTTGGTGACGGCAATGAAACTTATGTAGAGTAAGAAAAATGTCATAACTTGCCTATGATTTCAATTGTGTGTTTTATTGTTATTTTTTTATTATTGGTAATGGTAATGGTCAAATCCGTCAAAAATGACGGACGGCCTTCAAATTTTTCCGTCATAGCTGAAAAAAATTCGTCACTGACGGACAATTGTCGGTTAACGCGACCTCTGATGTGGACGGGTGAGTGAATACTTTTATATATAGTGTATGTATGTGCTATGTCAAGGATGGTCAGTGTTGTTCTATATATTGACCAACTTGTGCACTATTCATCTTTTTACAATCATCTCCAGAACAGTTCCCAGCACAGAGCCAGTCTTCTTTATTTTATTCAATTCAATTCAATTCAATTCAATTCATTTTTATTTATATAGCGCCAAATACAACAAATGTTATCTCAAGGCACTTAGATAATAAAGTCCAATTCAAGCCAATTGGAATTCAATTCATTGTAATCATAATTATTCATAAAATAATCCAATTCGTTCATATAGAGCCAATTCAAAAACAATTTCCTAGCTAAGAAAACCAACAGATTGCACTGAAAACTTTTTGTTTTTCGGTCCAATCTCCCGGCCTGAGCGTGCCTGAGGCGACTGTGGAGAGAAACGACTCCCTTTTAACAGGAAGAAACCTCTGGCAGAACCAGAACCAGGAAGGGTGGCCATCCGCCTCGACCAGCTGGGGTTTGAGAAGACAGAAAAGAGGGGACAACAAACACTGTAACACCATTCAAAGGATATCTGTTGGAACAGGGAAACACGAGTTAATGACCACAATAATGTCACATATACATAAAGAGAGTAAAGTGAGGAAAGGTGTGTCAGACGAGGCCCCCCAGCAGTCTGGGCCTATAGCAGCTTAACTATGGGATGTTTCAGGGTCACCTGAGCCATCCCTAACTATAAGCTTTATCAAAAAGGAAAGTTTTAAGCCTGGTCTTAAAAGTGGAAAGGGTGTCTGCTTCCCGGACATTTACTGGCAGCTGGTTCCACAGAGAGGGGCCTGATAACTGAAGGCTCTGCCTCCCATTCTACTTTTAGAAACTCTGGGAACCTCAAGTAAACCTGCAGTTTGGGAACGAAGTGCTCTGTTAGGAAAATATCTTACAATGAGATCTTTAAGATATGATGGAGCTCGGTCATTAAGAGCTTTATATGTGAGGAGAAGAATCTTAAATTCTATTCTGAATTTAACAGGGAGCCAATGAAGAGAAGCTAAAACTGGAGAAATATGATCTCTGCTGTTAGTTCTCATCAGAACTCTGGCTGCAGCATTTTGGATCAGCTGGAGGCTTTTCAGAGAATATGTGGGACAGCCCAATAATAAAGAATTACAGTAGTCCAATCTTGAAGTAACAAATGCATGGAGCAGTTTTTCTGCATCACTCTGAGACAGGATGTTCCTGATTTTAACAATATTACGAAGGTGAAAGAAGGCAGTCCTAGAAACCTGTTTTATATGCGAGTCAAATGATAAGTTCTGGTCAAAAATAACTCCAAGGTTCCTCACTGTAGAACTAGAAGCCAAGGAAATACCATCTAGAGTAGGGGTGGGCAATTAATTTCTTCAGGGGGCCGCATGAAAAATCTGAAATGTGTTGGAGGGCCGAACCAGCAATGACTCAAATTTAATATTGACTTATGTTTTCTCATTATATTTCTTTTTATAATAAAATATTTAAATCAGATTATTTTGGTAATAAATGAGAATATTTAAATATTTATAAACATGAACAAATTGTGGTTTAGGTTGAAGTGAGAATTAATACTAATTCTATCAAATTAATAGTTAATAACAGTTTCAGTTTAACATTTAGTTCATCCATCTGAGCAGTCACATCAACAGTAAAAGCAAGATCTGCCAGCCAGTCTGTCTCTGAAAGCTGAGGGATGGCATGTCCCTTCCTCACACAGAACTCCTGAATCTCCTCTCTCAGGTCCCAGAAGCTTTTCAGCACTTTCCCCAGACTCAGCTACCTGATGGCTGTGTGGTAGCTTAGGTCACGGTGGTCAGTCTCAGTTTCTTCTAAAAGTGAAACGAACTGTCTATGATTCAGTGCCCTTGATCTGATAAAGTTAACAGTTTAATTACAACATCAACAACGTGATTCACTTGTAACACTGACTTTAATAACACTTCCTGATGTATAATACAATGAAAAGAAGTTAATTTCTGCCACTTTGTCCTGGATTCGCTTTAACAGACCAACTTTTTTTCCTGTGAGATTTGGACCCCCATCTGTTGTCACGCCCACCAGTTTGTCCCATTTCAGCCCCAAGCTTTCGAGACGTGCATTTACCTCAGCTAAGAGATCACTCCCTGTTGTTGTCCCTTTCATTGACCGCATGTCTGCCAGCTCCTCCGTGATTCTGAAGTCTGCATTGATCCCGCGCATGAAGATGAGCAGCTGGGCAGTGCCCCGTATACCACAGCTCTCATCCAATGCCAGGGAAAAGTACTCAAAGTCATTCACGCTGTCTTTCAGTTGTAGCACCAGGTTTTTCGCGACGTCCTCAATCCTCCTCGTTACGGTGCGGCGGGAGAGGGAGACGTTCTCAAAAGCGTCTTTTTTCTCGGGACATATTAGCGCAGACGAGTCCACCAAACACTCCTTAATGAACTCTCCATCAGAGAAGGGTTTGCTCTTTCTAGCAATCTTGTGGGAAATAACAAAACTTGTCTTGACTGCAGCACCTCTGGATGGCAAACGTTTTGTAAAAAGTGTTTGTTGAGATTGCAGCTTGGCGCGCAACACAGAAGACTCAGCTGCGCGCTCTTTCTCTGAAAGGTTCTTGTATTTCTCCCCGTGTTTAGTCACGTAGTGACGGTGGATATTATACTCCTTTAACACAACCACTGACACACCACAAACTAAACACACTGCTTTACCTTTTACCTCTGTAAACAAATATTTCGCTGTCCATGGCTTGTTGAAAACGCGGCATTCTGAATCAACTTTTCTTTTTTTACCGTGAGACGACATTTTGTGTGGATCAGGGATTCGGATGCTAGCATCACCTGTCACTTATGCGTGCATTCATAAACAATGCGTCAGGCCCTTTCAAAATAAAAGACAGCTGCATCGCATGCACACCAAAATCCGTTTTTATTTTTGACTGGAGGGGGCAGGGGGGCGCGGGCCGGACAGGGACGGGCAAAGGGCCGTATCTGGCCCGTGGGCCGTAAAATGCCCAGGTCTGATCTAGAGTAACTATATAGCTAGACAATTTCTCCCTGAAGCGCTCAGGTCCAAAGATAACGACTTCAGTTTGTCTGAATTTAGCAGCAGACAGTTCTGAGTCATCCAGGTCTTTATGTCTTTAAGACATGCTTGTAGTCTGACCAACCTATTGGGTTCATCTGGTTTTATAGATAAGTACAACTGGGTATCATCAGCATAGCAATGGAAATTTATGCCATGCTGTCTAATAATGTTACCTAATGGAAGCTTGTATAAAGTGAAAAGAATCGGTCCAAGCACAGAACCCTGGGGAACTCCATGACTTACTCTGGTGTGTATCACCCGTGGCTACATCCACTGATTATCTGACGGGCGACGTTCATCACCCATCTGTCTGACTACAGGATGCGCATGTTCAAACGTACACGGGCCAATCAGAGGGGGGTCCCGCCCTTCACTATCTCTGATTGATTTATCTGCCACTCACCGGAGACAGATGGACAGGCGCTCCGCAGCTGAAATGGAGTCGTGTCTGGGTCAGTGACATCATCCGGAGGCGCACTCAGCTCGGAGAATTTCACCGCCTTCTCCAGGAGTTGCGTCTAGATGACGGCCGCTTCCAGCGGTGTTTCAGGCTCACCAGGACCCAGTTTGATGACCGGCTCGGCAGGATCGGTGCCGTGACCTCTCGGCAGGACACCAACTACAGGCGCTCCATTTCAGCTGCGGAGCGCCGGTGTGACACGACGGTGTGTGCGTTTCAGACGAATCTCGGACTGCCACAGCAGGTACAAGGACGCGATGGTACTTATATCAGCCATGGTTGATGACAGAATGAAATGGATAGCCCCTTGAGCCCAAATTAGTTGTTTACTCGTGCGAGTAAATTCAACTACACCCGCGGGCCGCAGCAAAACTCGCGCGAGTAACGCGACGCGAAAATTCGCACCGCGTCCGGTCTGAACGCACCGTTATATGTGTCTGTTGTTGAGCCACAGGGAGACTTTTTTTTTCCCCTCGAACAGGTGGTTGCACCTGTGCGACCTCAAATTTTTTTTAGTTGCACCATTGAGAAAATAGGTTGCACGTGTGACGTGCCCTGGTGTGCTATTATAGACTTAGCATGTAAGGTTATAATTACATGATTTTAATAACAGGTTGTGATCTAAAGTGGGCCGGTCTGAGGCATGAAATTCCATGGCTGGAGATGAGTCCCTAAAAGCTGAACATAACATAACATTGAATTTTAGTAGCTCTGAAAGACTGGGATAAATGTTTACGCCTAAACATCTTATATTTCCTGACTTTAGTTTGGTAGTGGGACTATTCTGGAAATTATAGTTAATGGAAAGAGCTGTGGACCTAGACCAATTGATAGAATAGTCAGAGATTGATGAGAATTTTTCAGTGAGTGTGATTGTCTGTGAGAGAGAGGTTTGTGAGTTCTGGAGGAAAAGTAGTACCTCATCAGCATAACGGCTTGTTTTATGTTCTACTGTTTTGGATAGAATGCCTTTAATATCCTTATTTTGCCTGATGGCAGCTGTTAAGAGGTTCAATAAAAATGGCAAAAAGCAGACTGTAGCTTGGAGAGGTTTGATCATTTGTCTGCACACAAGCCTTGGGAGAGGTGTATAGTATCTTTATCCAGTCAATGAATGATGATCCAAATCCAAATTTGTGCAGAGTTACCAATAAAAATTTCCAATTTACCCAATCAAATTCTTTTTCTGCATCTAGAGAGATGATTTTGGTTTCCAAATTGTTATAGTTAAATAGTCTACGATGATAATTAGTTGGCGTGTGTTAGTGGAAGAATGTCTACCCTTTATAAAACCTGTTTGGTCAGGATGTATAATGAAAAGGTTTATTTTTTGCTAATTGTCTAGCAAGAGCTTTGCAAATTATTTTGAGATCTACTTTTACAAATTATATTGGGCAATAGCTAGATGGAAGTGTGGTGTCTCTGCCTGGTTTTAAAAGCTAGCTGATGATAGCAGAGTTCCTGTTTGAAGGCAGTCTGTCATTCTCCTTAATTTCTGATATAATTTCATAAAATGTTGGTGCCAGTATATATGATGTAATTTCAACAACATCAGTTATCTGACAAGCTTCGAATGGGGAAATCTTGGATTTTACGCTTTTAAAAGAGAAACTTTAAAACTCAGTTTTAAAACACTGCCCCAACTTTTGACCTGGGTCGTATCACAAAATTAATTTGATAGGGACACTGTATAGCTCAACTGGTTAAGCAGGTGCCCCATGTACAGAGGCTTTAGGTCCGCGATGCAGGTGTCCTGAGTACAAGTTCTGGGTTTGCTGCATTTCCTTCCACACATGCTGTTCCCCCTTTCATGTCTACCTACTTTCAAATGAAGGCCACTAGGACCTGAGAAACACTCCTCTGCCTCACCCTGTCTGTCTCCCAACACTCCGCTGAAAAGGAGGCGGCAGATACTGAATTGGAACCAGACTGCAGTCCAGATGGTGTCAGACCCAGGGTGCTGAAGGCCTACACGGAACAGCTATCTGGTATTTTACACATACTCAACCTTCCCATTTAAATTACATTTCTTAAAGCTGCCGTCGGCAACTTTTTTTTAGTCATATTAGCTTGAACTGTCATGGGATTCTGGAAGTAGAATATTAAATAGGCTGTTTAGGAAAAATCCCGAATTCTGTAGCTCCCTCTGAAGCCTGTAATCGTGCTTGCAAAAATCGAGTGCTCCCGGCTGTTTTTAACCAATCACGTTAGGTTTATTATTGATCTATTATCTGAGCAGAACAGTCACCAACCATGCTGAGCGTGAGTCTGCCCCCAGCTTGAGTGCGCGCACACTGGTGTGAACTCATGTGCACAACCTCGTCCACAGAGGGGGAGGGACCTGAAAGTTGTATCAGTTCGAATTTTCCGACTTTAGACTCGGAATTTTGAAAACCTGCCGACTGCAGCTTTAATGCACATAGATGTATTACAATCCAATATATTAACATTGAAAATGAGTCCACCTCAAATAATGCCAATGCATATCACATAGAATCTTCTCTTCAATTCAATGTCTTGAGCATGCATGAAGTGGAGAGGAAAATTCCTCTTTTAACAGGAACCAGAACCAGGAAGGGCGGCCATTTGCCTCCACCAGCTGGGGGCTGAGAGGACAGGAAAGAGGGGACAACAAGCACCATAACACCAGGCCAGGGACACCTGCTGAGAGAGAGAAACACAAGTTAATGACAACAATGATGTCACATGTACATGGAGAGGAAAGAGAGCAGAGGGAGGAGAGGTGCATCATGGGAGCTCCCCCAGCAGTCTGGGCCTATAGCAGATTAACTATGGGAAGATTCTTCATTTACAAGAACAAACTGAAATCTATCAGATAAATATGACTTAAACCAGCCTAATGCAGTTCCGTTAATCCCAATAACATGTTCAAGTCTGTGTAATAAGATACTGTGATCGACCGTATCAAATGCAGCACTGAGATCCAACAGGACAAGCACAGACACAAGTCCGCTATCAGAGGCTAAGAGGAGATCATTGGTAACTTTCAGCAGTGCTGTTTCTGTGCTATGATGCACTCTGAATCCTGACTGAAACTCTTCAAACAGATTATTTCTGTGGAAATGATCACAAAGCTGAGCTGCAACTATTTTTTCAAGAACTTTAGACATAAAAGGGAGATTGGATATAGGTCTATAATGAGCTAACACTTCTGAATCAAGAGTAGGTTTTTTAAGTAAAGGTTTAATTACAGCAACCTTAAAAGTCTGAGGTACATATCCTGTCAACAAAGACAGATTGATCAAATCCAATATGGACGTGTCAATTAATGGGAAAACCTCCTTGAACAGTCTGGTTGGGATTGGGTCTAAAACACAAGTTGATGGTTTAGAAGAGACTATTGCTGTTGTTAGTTCAGAGAGATCAACTGGGCAGAAGCCGTCTAAATACAAATCAGGTTCTAAAGATACTTCTAAAGCTGCTGTACTTGATGATACATCACTGATAATAGTGGGAAGGACTCCATTAATCTTCTCTCTGATAGAAACAATTTTATTAATAAAGAAGCTCATGAAATCATCACTGCTGAGAGTTAAAGGAATAACTGGCTCAGCAGAGCTCGGACTCTTAGTCAGACTGGCTACAGTGCTGAAAAGAAACCTGGGATTATTCTTATTCTCTTCTATCAATGATGAATAATAAGCAGTTCTAGCTTTCTTGTATGTTGTTCAACTATCTTCCCAGACCAAACTAAATTCTTCCAAATTAGTTGGTCACCGTTGTCTTTCCAACCTAATTTAAGTATGCTTTAACTGTTTAAAGCTATAATGTGTAATATTTCACTTGGGGATATACTCCCATCTATCGGTGGGTTGGTGCACCGTCAGCAGTGAGCATCATCCTTTTTTCCGCCCCTACGGTAGCCGAAAGCGTACACACTGGGAAAGGCTGAATCAATAGCTTCTATGTCAACGTCATTGGACTCGATCAATTGGAGAGATGGCTTCAGCAAACACCTCCAGCAGCGGTTTCTCAGTTGATGAGGTTAGTGTGGTTCAATTTCTGTAGACCTTCTGTCATTTTGCATTTCAGTTCGAAATGTCATACATTGTAAAATATCTAATAATGTTACATTTACTATTTGGTATTCTGGTAGCAATCCGGACATTAGTTAGCCATTAGCTAGCCATGCCATGTTGACATTTGCTACGTTTAGCGTATGGATAAATAGTCTAGCCTACAAGCTAACCTAGCGAACGAAGCAAAAATATTTTACAGCACCGAAGCATTTTGCTGTCATTGATGGATAATTTATTATCCCTTTGTGTTTAGAGCCTGTCATCATCAAATTTTGAGGACATCGATAGAGGCAGAGGGAGAAGAAGAAGGAGAGGGGGGAGAGGGAGAGGGAGGGGGAGAGGAAGAGGAAGAGAACCGCCGCCGCAAGAGGAGGGTGGTCGGCCTGGCCGTGGACGTCGCCGCGGAGCGCCAGCAGAAGACGAGAGAGAGAGAGTGGAGGGCTTGAAAAGGCAACGTCTTCAAGACACGGAGGTTCGTATGTGTACAAAATAATGTATGATCAACGCCACAATAATTAACGAACGGTCGCTATTACGCTTGTTGGTTTTGCTTATGAAAATATAACTCGTATAAAAACCGGCGTCAATGTGATGACGAATGTCAGTGATGCTCAAGCTGTTAATTATAGCACAAGTATTTCTGTATTACCGTATTCTAATCGGCTACAACATAACTGCATCAGTAGCCTAGTGTACATGTCTTTGATTGAAAATGTCACTGAAAGTAACCCACGTCTAAATGCAAAGTTGCTTTAGATCAACAATAAACACAGGAGAGTAGAAAATCACACCTACCAAAAAGACCATTCTCCCCCAACTGCTCACCCAGTTTTGATGTTGGGGAAGTTGTATGAAAAATGTTGCTCATGTTTGGCTAGTAGAAATATACATTTTTCAAGTGTGACAGTTGACAAGAAAACAGCATAACTAACCAGGGTCATAATAGGGTCTATGCATCTAAGACCTATAATGCTACAACAGCCTACCTGTTGTTGCAGGCTTGCAGCATCACAAAGTGCATTTGTTTCCATTACCTCAAATAACCCATGCTTGTTAAATGACTCAATACGTTTTCCTTCACAATTTATTTTTCCAACACCAATGGCTTAGGTAATATGCATCAACATAAAATTACTCTAATTTCTGCAGGCAGAACTGCAGGAAATGACACTGGAGGATTTCCGCCGTTTCACATCTCAACTCATCCAGCGTCAACCTGGCCTGGTTTTCAAGGTCCTACCTGAGTGGCGGAACAGGCATGGTGCCCCACCTCCTGCAGGAACACCAGGGGTACCTTGGTGCAACTGTGGTAACTGCCGCAACATGCCATCTGACAGGGAGAGGGTGTGCTGTGGTCAGGACCCTCAACATTGCATAAGTGCACTTGGACATTTTTTGCAGTTTTGCCTGGATGAGGCCTATTTGAGGTTGCACAGGCAGTACTGGGGGGATGTCACAGGGTTAGGCAACACAAGAGAGCCTGGGGATTATAACAAAGAATACAGGTATGCTGCCTACCGCCACTTCATTTTTTGGCAGCATGGGTCCTTGGGGCAGGGGAACCGGAGGGTCATTCCAAGCTGTTGCGTATGGAAAATTAGGGATAAATTCCCAGATCCTCAAGGGCAATATGCTGGATTTACACCAACAATTTAATTTATTTTGTATTATTATTGCTTGTAAATAGATTAACACATTAAAATATTTGGCACAGATTGTATGTAAATAATTGTTCACTTTTATTGTAAATAGTTAGAAATGCTTTTACAGTTTGTACATGTTTCAATATATGTCTTCAGTGCAAATTCTTTATTTGTTTTAGTAATAAAAAAAGAAAGATAACACTTTGCCAGTGCTGTGTTTATATACAAAATATATATACATACATACATACATACATACATACATAAAGAAGCCAAGAATGGAAGGAGTCTCACAACCATAACGCAACAACAAATGTGAAAGTAAAAATTTGCTACTTGACATCAGGATGGAGGAGGTCATGAGGTACTTCAATCATTGCTCCTCAGCAGCTGCTTGGAAAGCCGAACCTGTGGAACAAAAGCACCATTACAGATATACGCACATAGTGTTACAGTTACAGTTGCAGATTACAGTGTGCAAAGATGAGAATGTCAGTATAAGCAATAGTCTCCCACATACCTAGACCTCTGCTGACTTGCGTACGCACAAGCTCTGACATTGTTGGTGGAGGGACTGGGGGCACAACACCAAGTCTTCGGGGGTCGTTAGCTTGAAGCGTCCTGGTCCTTGGCATTCCAACTCCGCTGCAGAGTCTTCGCTCGACAACTCTCCCTTGCAGGTTTGGGATGTAATCATATGTCTTCTGTGCCTTCGCGGCATACAGACTGTACCTCCTGGCATTTTTATTATATGTCCGTCTGAAACTAAAACAAAGAGGCCAACAATAATATGCTACATGGAATCTTAATCATGACAAATAGGAACCTGTTGAAAAAAATTGTGCGTCAGGGTTTAACTTTGCCAAAAGATATGGAATAGTTTGAGGTATTTTTTAGTAGACGCACAGCTTTGTCTTTTCAATTTCACGCTTCAAATACATTCTTTCAAACTGACAAATGGCTAATGTATGAATATTGACTCATTCAACGTTGATGTGCAGGTATTTAGGTAGAGGTACTGCATTTGATTCATGCATATTTGCCTGTTGAACATTGTTTTAGAAGCAGTTAATATAGGCTGATTGGGACCACCGCATCAGCATACATTATCCACATCAACTTGTAAAAAAAGTTACGTCAGCATCCGACATCATTTCACAGTAAATCGCATACCTAATAGAAAACCATCTAAAGCTGTTTTTGCACATTTTAATTGTTCAAATAGAACTTACATTTGTTTGCCCTCTGATGTTGTGAGCGTCGGTCTGTCCAGATGGAAGTTGTAGTCAAGAGCTGCAAGCAAAACTCGTGCTTCGTAACCGGTGGGCTGAAGAATGTGATTCTGAAAAGACTCCAACTGCGATGTTGCGCTGTTGACAGCTGTTGACAGCGTTTCTTTGCCGCCTTTCGTCTATCCATGTCGCAAATTCTAGAGGTGCGGCCTCTCACCCCCCTTTTGTAGAAGGCGTGGTTAGGATCATTACGATGGATTTCGGCCGCCGGATTTATCAACAGCCGCTCGGTTTTACGATGGGATTGGTGTGGTACGCATGTTCTGTAAATCTCACTTGAGCCTCTGCGTACGACGAGTTCTCCGCTCATATATACGATGCTTTCTACGACGGCTTGATAAATGAGGGCCAATGTCTACCAGCGCTTTGTGGCTAACGGAGTCTCTCTCAATCCACTGTCTGTCAGGCTCATCTTCAATTGGACCGTGTTGGCAGCTTCCCATTTGCCACAAGTGTACGTTGCACACATGATGGGTAATGCCAATCCAAAGGTTCTGGGGGGGGGGGACAAACAAAAAAAATACAAAATACAGGATACAATAGAACAATGTATTAGACAAATACATAATGTGGGTTTATAGCTGCACAGAAATGTCAACTTCACTTACAAGAAATTCCGCATATGTGTCTGCAGTCTTGCAACACCACCAAAAGTGGTTGGTGATGTCCTTCAGCCAGTTCAGTAGAATAGACTGCCCTTTCACCTTTGATGCCTAGGAAATGAACACAAAGACACAGACTACAATTAATGCAATCATCCAATAATAATATTATGAAACAGAATACAAAAGCACTCAAAATGATATTTGCTCATGAACATACAGTCTCTTCCCTAGGAGCATGACAATTCATGTTATATTGCCAATTGTCTGTTGTAGTGAATTTATCAATAACAAGGTTTCCTGCAGTACTTACTGCAGCGATTTTTTTTTTTTTTTGGCCAGATTCTTAGCACCGTGCCACATGTCGAGACTGTGGTGAATGCCAAGGTCCTTGTATTTGCCCTTGTCTGGATCTGCAATGTGGATAATAATTTCATTGTTCAAAGAACAGGGGAAAAAAAACAATTATCAAAAAGTGAGTCATAATTACTGTAGTACATAAGCCCACTTACTCAACAAGGCTGCAATCTGCACATGGGCATCTGTGCAGACTTCCACCAGGTTGATCTCTTTGGAGAGTGTATCTACCGTCTTGATAAAGGCCTCCTTCTCCATTACTGTAGAATTCCACAATGTCTCTCGCTTATCAATGGTGGCCACACAAACAACCTCACTCGAGTCAAGCTCCATTGTGGTGTAGCTGCAGTACTGAGCACTATGGTCAGGTGAGTCATTTCTGCCATCCCCTATAAACAATCAAAGCAAGTAATTAAGAGCATACCCTGTGAGAGAGACATGGTGTGTAGATGTTACTGGTAGTGCAAAACATATAAGGGCCTTTTCTGGTATACACATTACATAGGTAATTCACCTGATCGAATGTGCCTATTTGTGTGAACACACCTAGAATCTGCCCCTGTGCCCTATTTATTAGTGATATTTATTTGTGCAAATGATACGAGAGTATGGTCAAATCAGGCTATATGCAAATGAGCCTATAGATACACAAATATGACAAAATAAAATGCTACATACGTACCACAGACCACAATCTCTTTTCCTTGAAGGCGGTTGATGGTCTCGGACCTCTTCTCTTCCCAGAACTCTCTGATTGTGTCAACACAGTAGGTGTCTTGTATTGTAAAGAAGGTGTTTGGGTTGACCATTCCCATGTTCATGAATTTGAACATCAGAGCAACTTTTCTGTAGTTGCTTCCAGACAGCAAAATGTTGGTTGAGAGGAGAAAGTCCCCAGCCTGCATGCCAAACTTTAAAACAGGCTGTGAAGTCCATTGCCATACCCTGTGACCATCTGGACAGACCTGAATATCCAGGAGTGAGAAATAGGGTAAATATTTGCAGCTTTCTTAATCAGTATACTATAAGAAAATAGGATGTGCCTGTGAAAATACTTACCCATTCCACAAACATTGCTGTGGCTTTACACTTGATGTTAACGTGAAAGGGGCAGCACTGTTACACGGGACGCCAGTCCTGAGATCACCCGTACATCTTTTTTGTGGAAGGATCAACGATGTCACAAGTTGCCTCAAGCAGTTCTCGTAGATTATTGCGGCTTTGACACCAACGATGTCTTCTTTTGAAATCACCTTCTGTGACTCTGGCAAGTCCTGCATGTCAAGACTGGGTTGAAGAGGCCCTTCCTCGTCTTCCTCAGCAGGCAGGTCATGCACCGTTTCACCAATCCCAACTATCGGAAATCCGTCAATGGTCTGTGGTGTCTTCAATGCCCCACCCATTCTGTAGAAAAAAAAATGTGTGAGTGCATGAACAATCAACGCTGGGACAGCTATGGTGTACAGACTATGGCCATAGAACGGCATCTCGGAAACAGCTACACAAAACTACATGTCACCAGGTACTTACAAGTCAAGGGCAGCATGAGGAAAAAAAGTGCATATGGGAATTGGCAGAAATTGTGCTTCAAGTAAGTATACTAATAATAAAACATTATAGCCAAGTAATAGCAAATGAGAACACACCGTAAAGCAATTGGTGGCCGATACTCATCATCAGAGCTCTCTTCATGCTCCCCGCCATGACAGGCAAGGCCTTCGTCTGACCAGTCAATTCTGTGATAAATAACAGACAGAAAGTTATAACCTGCACATCACCTGAAACTGCACAAGTAGTAACACATTCGGAATCCTAATTACTTACACACTGTTTTCATCACAGACATTTTCATCCATGTCCTCGTTGTCAATGCTCATGTCCTGCAAGCTTTGTAAATACAAGGAAGAAATTACAACAAAGGCAACCATCTGCACATATACTGTAATTGTTGATGAATTACCTGTGATGCAGGCTCTCCTGTTCCCTT
This sequence comes from Odontesthes bonariensis, assembly GCF_027942865.1. Classification (NCBI taxonomy): domain Eukaryota; kingdom Metazoa; phylum Chordata; class Actinopteri; order Atheriniformes; family Atherinopsidae; genus Odontesthes; species Odontesthes bonariensis. The sequence goes on from NC_134519.1 coordinate 37,440,472, forward strand.
CCTTGAAGGATCATTTTAAGAGCTTCATCACCATCATCATCGTCACTGAAAAGAAACAAGAGGGAGAGAGGAAAAACACAGCGGAATAGGGAGTGTGAGACACACACACACACACACACACACACACACACACACACACACACCACCTGTGTCAGGTCAAATAGACCAAACTAGTTATTTAACCATTACAAAAATAGATGGATGGGTAAAAAGCATCAGGTCCATGACATAACCTACCTGTCTGTTCCACTTGAATCGACCGACAATGGTGGGGCAGATTTCTCCTTCATGGGAGTGGAAGTGGTAGGTGCTGCAAACCTGTTTTCATAACTGAACAAAGGCAGTGGATGTACTTTGTTAGATTAAGCTATAAAACCAAGATTCCAGTACTCCAGACAGTAGGCTACTGGAAATAAATCTTAACTATTTTATCACTAGTCAATATCAAAAGTAGTTGCCGGCTTTAAATAGACAACAGGTCTTTGACTCAAATGGTGTCATGCCAATAGCCAACTGGGTGCATGTTACCACACATTACCCTGCTCCTATGTGCCATTACGTTTATATAATTGTAAAAATGTCATTGTAGGGCTGTAGGGCTACTTCAGAGGCCAGGGAATGAAAAGTCGCGAAAGCTTCCCCTCCCCTCCCCCATCAAGAGCGTGAAACAAGTGGAGCTACTTGGGAGAAGGGGGTGAAAAGTCGCGCAGGCTCCCCCTCCCCCTCCACCATAAGGTCTGACTGACCAAAACGCCAACTGTAACAGTGATGTGCTTTTTTGACTGTGAAATCGCAATTGTATTTTCACCATGCATTTCATTAGCCCCTTTTCATTCGAAAGGGACATGCAAACGCAAAAACTACCTCCAGAGAATAGTTAGCCTACTGCTGGAAGGCAGCGTAGTAAGCAATGATGAACAACATTTTAATTTTCGCAGAACATTATGTCTGGCTTGAAACCTGCATTAGCCACGTTATACCGGCTCAACCTTCAAATTAGTTTGGCATGTTTACTTTTATTGGCTTATTTGACGGGCCCTTGTACAGGAGGACAGTACTAAAAAGCTACATCGGTGTTCGCTATACACTGCATCTGTAGTCCCTGGACAGTACATGAAGCCATCAAAGAAACAAAAGTCAAACACATATGTACATGCCCTACTATTGCTACTACGGCACACACTAAAATCAGCATCATCATACTAACACATATCATGCTTTTAGAACATAAAAATGCTCAACTCAGCTTTTGGAATTACCTGTCGAGAAGAAAGCTAGCAACTTCAGCATCTCGCTCAAAACCCTTCTCGCTCATCAGCTCCTTCCACCTCGGAAACGCCACTCCAATGTTCACCTTTGTCTTAGCTATTCGCCGAAATCGTCTCATTTCCTGCTCTCTTCTACGCTTCCTTGGTGATGGGCGAAGCGGCTCATCATGTGGTCGAATATATGTATGATCCATCATCTCCACAATCAACAACCTCTTTTAGCTAGCTGTTGTGCAACTCAGAAGATCGTTGACTCAGGTATGGTGGTTGGTTATACGGTAGTTGGTGCATTACCGCCACCTCTGGACTGGAGTGTGTGTGGACCTTGTGGGCTTCCGACTTTCTCGTCGAAATGTGGAAACGCAAAGGGCGAAGCTGATGACATGTCCTTCTACAAATCCCGTAGTTTTAAAATGGCGAAGCAACATGGCGACATCCATTGGGGTGTAACACTCTTATGTACATTCGCATGCTGAATATAAAGAATATAAGAACACTGCACTTTTGTGATGGAGGTAATTAATAACGATTGAGGTAATACTTGTGAATGATAAGACTCAAATTTGTTAATAGACAACGTGAAATATTACACATTATGGCTTTAAAGCCTGATTCATAGTTGTCCGGGAAAGGCTACGGAGAGCCCTCTCCGTCTACGGAGACCCTCCTGGAGACGCTCTCCGTCGCTTGCGTGCGTCGGCCAACATTCCTATCTATCTGTCGAGGTGACGGAGACTCGCGGAGACCACAAGGGTTGTGATTGGTCGGCTAACAACATCATTTCCAGAATCACTTTTCCGGTTTAGCTCCTTCTTCTTACAACAACAACCCCGCCATTTTTGAAAGAGTTTACTGTGTGCCGGTCAACATTTGGTCAAAATTATTTGCATTTCAAAATCAATAAGCTCCAACTCCAACAACAGTCTTTCTCTCTCGGTCGCCATCGTTCACTGTGAGGAGTGGAACGGAGCCGGAAGGTGAACAATCAATCAACCACTTTCACCATAGACATCGCCAGATTGGGTCGTCTAGCGTAGCGCCGCCTGCTGATCGGGAGGTGAACTGCCTTGGGTATCCGACAGCCCGACGGAGAACTTCAAAAGGTTTAATAGCCTCTGCCTGACCACGGAGTTGGATTGACGGATAGTGACGGAGTAGCATACCGAGGCCTTAAGTGTTAATGTTGTTGAACTGCTGTAAATGGTTGCATCTTACAAGGTGGTCAGCAGCACAGCGGACTGAATTCTCTCCGTTTCTCTTCACTCTGTACACCTCAGACTTTCAGTACAACTCAGAGTCCTGTCATCTCTAGAAAAACGCTATTTTTGCCTCCCTTCATATCAATGCGTTCAGCTACCTGCCGACAGCTGCGCCTGTTACTGTGTTTGCTGCTCGGAAGCAGGGGACTGCTCGGTCTACACATCAGGCAGTGATACGAAGGGAGAGAAAATAGGGCCAAGCGATTGTAAGGCCTGACTTTTTCTGGATGAACCATTTTGTGATGTAAATGTATTACTCTTTTGAACGCATATTGTTTTGAGAAGCAAGACGCTTTATTTTTTAAACCCCAGCCAACTAGCCGGACTACTTTTGTCAACACCAAAACGAGGCTGGAACTCTGCTCACAGGACACAGCAGGGGGTAAGAAGATGTTCAGAAATGATATTGTGTTACACCCCTGAAACAGGAGAAATAGAAGTACGACACGGACACGATGTAGCTTCAGTCAAGTCCAATATTGTAATGGATTAACCATGAACAGCATAATGACATTTATACGCATCATTACCATCAACATGTCACATTCCCTTTTCATGACATAATGTCTCCCTAAAACACTGCACAATTATGAGATGTTCTGAAATTCTATTAAAACTATTTCTTAGTTATTATTAATTCAGAATACAAAACATTTTAACCTCAATATCAGTGTTGCATTTAAACAAAGTATCCAGCCTTTCCACATTAAACACTCATTTTCCTTAACTTGCAAAAATATCACTTTTACCTTATTAACCACATAAAATGAATACAAAGAGAAAATGACAGCGGCGTCACATAACAACCACGCTTCAACTTCAGTCCGCATGACACAATTAGCATACAGGCTACACTGGAGCAACGCGACACGATTAGCATACAGGCTACACTGGAGCAACGCGACACGATTAGCATACAGGCTACACTGGAGCAACGCGACACGATTAGCCTGCTTAACACACACATACTGAAAGTACCACAGTTATTAACATTTACTCTCTGCATGTTGCCAACAGTAACAAACACACATATAAATCATTCGAACACAACTTACCTGAAACAGGAGAAACAGAAGTACGACACGAACACGATGTAGCTTCAGTCAAGTCCAATATTGTAATGGACAAACGTAAACCACACGTTCCGAACGCAGGTTGAACGAGGCATTAGTAATCATGAACAGATCCTCCGATCACAAACTGGCACTATAACTTACGGCAAAGAAAGTGAAACTTATATAAACAAGCAAACACGGCATATTTTAAATTAAGTTGCATTTCCAAAACATTAAGTTAAATAAGACAGCATTTTAAACACTGATCGTCTTTTAATCCTCTTAATCTTTTTAACCTCTTTTACCCAAAAAGCAATGGATTACCAATCTACTGATCATAATGCATTTTTAACTTAGCAGTTTGAACTTTTTCCCTTTTGACATTTTTAAATATCCATGAATTCATATAAATCCTTTATATGTATTTAGATTGCCTTTTTATCATCCTTACAATTGCTAATATGGGATGTCATACAGCTTCATGTCAAAAGAGGTGAACTATCCCTTTAAGACGGAGCGCAAACTGACATTTTATGGCTTCTTAAAGATGAACTGAAACGAATGTTCATCTATCATTCAAATGAAATTTTTGTCTTTTTCTAAAACCATCAATCCAACTTGAACTAAATTTACATAACTTGTTAAAACGGCCATTTAAAAGTGTGAATTATGTGGCCTTTGGTGCGAAATTGGCCACATGACCGTGACGTCATAGGGTTGACTCCCTTATTTGCTAGTATGACTGGCTGCGAAAACAACATACATTTGATGGACTTATATCTCATAAAGGAACCAAAATTCTGATCCAAACATCAGCAGGTCGAAAGAACACACCTCTAACATTATGTGGAAAAACTTTCGTTGAATTTAAGCCACACAAATCGATTTAATATCTATATTGTAGAGGCTCTCTGCACCTCCCGTATGGGTAATGGAAATGAAAGAAAGTTACCATTTTCGGCACAGGATCGGCGGGCACAAAACAGCCATCGCTCCTACTACACGCTGATTATTATTAAGATGTTATCAATCAAATGACACAATAGTGTATGTTTGCTGTGGTAAACTGGAAAAGATTTGAACATGCCGGTTTCGCAGATATGGCATTCTGCTGCGCTGTCTTTGACACGTTGAAACCTAACGAAGGGGCACTTTGAAATCCAGCCACTTAAAAAAAAACGTATGTGATAATAACATGGTTTTAATGTAAGCTTAATAAATAATGGCGTGGATTAACGGGTCGGAGATCCTCCAATGCGCGGCCCCAGTGCGGATCCTCACGGGTCGGCGGCAGGGAGATGGGCACCCGGCCTCGGCACGACTGACAGCAGCCATCGGTAGGACTGATCCACGGAGCCTCGGATGTCGTAGCCGGCGCAATCACCGGAGAGACCAGACAGCATAAATTATTATCCAGACAATATCTCATTTTAATCGCAAGGCTTGGAACCTTTAGAATCAGCAGCAAAAACTGTGAAATTCCAACAATTAAAATTCGTTTCATAAGTCCTTTAAAATTGGAGTATAATTTTGACTGCACTGTCTCGAACAAACGGTCGCTGTTCGAAAAGTAAAAGTCATATCTGAATAAGTCTTGATCCGTCAGCGCCGGAAGAGATGACAGGAGCCAGCGGTGTCATTTTTATTCGGCAACCATGTGTGGCTCGTTTGTTATGGCAGTTTTAAAATCATTTTTCACATTGATTTGAGGATTTGGGGCGTTTATAATGGAAATGGAGTGCCGACCTCTGCGCTCAGAGGCAATTTGTGAGAAATCTGTGAGGCAGAGCTCAATGTGTGTGACTTTGGTTGAAAGAGGACAAAAATACCTACGTTTTAAAGGAAAATTGGTCCAGATCGGGCAAATATTTTGGACATGAGAGACATTTGTTTGAGGAATCTTTTTTAAATAAATTTTGAGTGAGGATTTGAGTGGGAGATCCACCTCAGCCGAGATTTAGGCGCCGTTTACACATACCCGGGTATTTTGAAAAACGCATATTTTCTAACCTTCGTTTGCAAAAAAAACTAGGTGCACACAGCCCCGTTTTTTAAAAAAAACACGTCTACATTGATCCGGAGAAATACGCTATCAGGAGCTGTTAAATTACGCGCCAGGCTCATGTGTGTGGACTGATAGCGAGACTGAGCTACAGAAGCTCTGCAATTGCTGCCCTCCGCCCGCGCCCTAATGCGCCTTTGTTGTTCAATACATTGTATGACTGTAATTTTCAAAATCACACAAGCGAGTATAGCTCTCAACAACAGAAATGCTGCTAGTACCTCCATGCTTGCCAGATAAACAATGAATGGCGTTATCACGCTAGCATCCTGCCAACATGGCGGATAGGGGCGGGGCTCTGTACTATGATGACAACTCCGCATTCCATTCTGAAAACTCCGTTTTCGTCTCTTTCAACCAGTTTACACACAAACGCTAAACGGAGTTTTTAAAAAATCTCCACTTTTCCCGGAGTTTTTTTTTAGCTTCGTTTTCGGAGGAAAAAACTCCGTTTGTGTATAAACGAAAGGCACAAACGAAGGGAAAGGTCTTCGTTTATCAAAATACCCGGGTAGCCTATGTGTAAACGGCACCTTAGTCTTCCTAAAACGTAAACTGCCGTTGTGTCAAAGCAGTATAATGTATCAGCAAACCCTTTAGTTCAGTTAAAGCGGAGAGTCTCCTGTCACATAAACTTTGAATGATGTCTGTGTGATGCTGTATGGCTGAGTTATGAGGCCTCCAAAATAGGGCAAGTGCTATTTCAATGCATTTTGCAATGACAATGCATCCACAATTTTCCCACTTTTTCCCATTTTGCCAGAATTCCTTTCCACTAATGAGAGCCAAAAGTCATTGCACACCGATTGAGGTCGTTGCGCACGCAGACGTGTGCTTTTTATGCTGGTCGGACTATCGCTGCTAGACTAGTAGCGCGCCGAACTTTAGGGCGGAAACTGGAGAATAATAAGAGTCATGGCAACAGAGTAGTATGTGTGTCTAATGCCTTGGGCATTGACACCCATAATAAGCCAACATTATCCTTTGGAGAACAGGGTGAGGTGGTGTAGGACTACAAATAACAGACTGATCTGAGAACGCAACACTGAGGCTGTCTAAAAGAAGGGGCAGAACATATTCCTTAAGGAAGCTTAGGTCCTTCAATATCTGCACCAAGATGTTTAATATATTTTAAAAGTCTGTGGGGGAAGAGAACATTCTGCTTTGCAGCATTTGTTGGGCCAGCAACAGGAACAAACTGAGCAAACTGACAACAAAGCCTGGCTCTGTGGGACTGCTTGCATGGTATTATATAAGTGTGCACCATTTACCATTTATCAGAAATTAAAGTTAGTTTAATTTGTTCCCTCTCCCCTGATATTTTTTTTTCTCTAACTGAGCAGAGCCCCATTTTAAGAAACCAGACCAGTTAATTTTTCCAGTGTATCCAACTCTACAGCAAATGTAAGAAGCAATTAGAGTTTTTAAAACCTTTGAAACACTATTTAGATCAGTGTTGTATAGTAACGAAGTAAAAATACTTCACCACTGTACCTAAGTATATTTTGGAATACTTTGTACTTTCCTCGAGTTTAAATTTTTTTGACAACTTTCACTTTTACTTCACTATATTTCTGAACTTAATTGCATACTTTTACTCCAATACATTTTCATTGTTCGGTTTAGTTACTCGTTACAAAAAAAAGAGAGAGAGAAAAAAACGCAACAGTGTTTTGACCCCATGCATGTTCTGCCTGCCCAAAGACGTGGAAATTCTATCTTACAGAAACTCCCCTTTTTTAGGTTTTAAGGTAGTTTTACAAAAAAGCTCTTCCTCTTCAGATGCCAGATAAGCTGCAGTTCCCTCCCAGTTCTTTTTTTCTTTTGTATAATGAGCGGTTGTGTGTGCACCTCCTATAGCTTGTGAAGTACAGTAATCGTAACAGCTTTTTTTCTTGGTGATGTTGGCCGCATTTTCTGTACTGAGTTATTTTATTTATTTTTTAGAAAGGTTTACAAAAGGGGTTTCAAACTGGACTCCCTCTTCAGCTGCCAGATAAGCTTCAGTTTTCTCCTATTTTTTTCTTTAAATTTTGTTTATAATGATGGCAATAACAGTAGCAGCCTCTTGTTTCATTTTTTTCTTAATGGTGTAATGTACGCCTCATTTTCAGCACTGACCTTACTTGAAGAAGAAAAACTTAAAGGTTCACAAAGTTTGTACTTTCTGTCTAAACCTGGTCTAAATTTTGCCTGCACTTGGTTGTGTGTAGATTTGAAGTGTATTTGACCTTCAAAGTTTACCAAAATATAAAAAATGTCATTCAAACTGCATTTGCCTTGTTTACTTTTTACTTATACTTTTCATTACATTAGTTAAGTACATCTATTTTTACAGTAATTCTCATACTTAAGTACAAGACGTTTCGGATACTTTAAGACTTTAACTCAAGTAACATTTCAGTCAGTGACTTGGACTTTTACCAAAGTCATATTTTGGAGGGGTACCTATACTTTTACTTGAGTGTGAGATTTCAGTACTTTATACAACACTGATTTAGACTGTATTGTCTCTTCTTGTTTCCCATTTGGCTTCTGATATGGGGATTAGTCTCTGAGCTGATCTTGGTACTGCTTATTCTGGCATCCAGCCAGCATCACAAAGCCTTGCAGTGCACCACAGGCCTAAATACCATGTGGCTTTTTGTTTTCTCTCTTCCTGATCCTTTTTTCTAGAGCTGTAAGCTTTAGTTCTTCTCTGGTTGAAAACAGAAGACAGTGCCAACATCTGATCAGAAACTAATCCCAAACAAACAATAAAAATGAGCAGTGAAAACGGCTTGACAGATGGCTTACAGAGCTAATTTATTGTTGTACAGTACTCCAGTTTCATTTGACTTTTTGTGGTGCACTGGTGAAGGAAAAGCTGGTCTTGACCAGTATGGTGATTAAGGTAGTGGGATAAGTCTGTGTACGATGTGATCTGAGACTCTGGTAAACTCATTAGCTTGGGAAGACATCAGCTTATGTGTTTCATCTTAAGCACGGCATCTTCAAGCCTGCTTTCTTCTTGCTGTGGTTTCTCTGAAAGTTTAATTGACACATTTGATTTTGGATTTCTATCAAATAATTTTTTAGTATAGCCTGAAGTCTATCTCTGAAGCATGACAGGTGCAAAATTTCCAAAATTTTGGCTAAATATTAGCTTATTGGGACTTAAAGCAAGTTATACTGTTGGGCAGCAACGTGTACTGTGATTGTATGCTTTGTAATTCGCTCAGTTGTCAAGCGCTTGATAAATGTATGGAATTTGGGGAACTGCTCCTGTGGTAAGTTCATGAATTTAAACTTTGTAGAGTCACTGTGTTCTCCTGATTTAATTGTGCAGGTTTCTTGTTTTAAGTGAGTGCTATGTTCAGCCATTTCAGAGATCAGGAGTAACTCATGCATCGTTGCCCTGTCTTTGTATATTAGCATCATTTCACCTTCATCTGATCATGCAACTGTTTGTAGTGGTAGTGGTTTATGTAGTTAACAGTTCTGCATGAATGACTTTCATTATTCAAGAAAGACCAGGAATAATATCTAAAAGGTTTTCCCTACAGAGAAATTAGTTTGAGTTTGGTCATTAGATGATCTAAAAGTCAAAAAATAGAAGACAAGGAAAACAGATTTAGAAACTTGTAGTCATTTGGGATATGATGATTTAATTTTGAGTGTTCATCAAGGCATATGCAAAGAAAATCTCCATGTGCATGCGGATATCTAAACTGTTGACATTCTTTTAAAATGATTCACTAACTGTTTGGGCAGATCACTTGCTACAAACTGGTCAGGTTACATATCTTCTTTTTGTATCGATAGAACCTCAGGTCCACACCAAAAGACAAATGCAGGCTGTCTTTTTTTTGGATTCTTTAAATATTTAGAGGGGAAAAAGATATCTTTCTAAATAGCACATTATGCATATGCAAGCAGAGTAAACAAGATGGAGAACCATTGTGTATATGTTTCTTTTAATATGCTTGTGGAAGATGTCTTCTGTCTCCTCTGCTCAAGTCCGGTATCAGAGGCTAATCATTGGGAACTTTCACCAGAGCTGTTTTTGTGCTGTGATGCACTCTGAATCCTGACTGAAACTCTTCAAACAGATTGTTTCTATGTCGTCCTTTTTTATTTGTGCATTGAAGTAAAACCACTGTGAAATAGTTGGAGATTAATATTGTCTTCTGACAGTGCATTTGAGATCAGACCAACCAGAAGAACAAGAAAGTGCGCTACAGCTGTTTTACTCAAAATTAGTACATTTCAGATTTCTTCTTTCTTTTTTTTTTTTCAATATTTTTTGGGGCTTTTTATGCCTTTATTGGATATATACTTGGAGAGATACAGGAAGCAGGGGGCAGAGAGATGGGGAAGACATGCAGCAAAGGGCCATCCGGTGCGGGACTGGAACCGGGGCCCGCTGCAGTGAGGACTGTAGCCTCTGTACATGGGGCGGCTGCAGTGAGGACTGTAGCCTCTGTACATGGGCCCGCTGCAGTGAGGACTGTAGCCTCTGTACATGAGGCGGCTGCAGCGAGGACTGTAGCCTCTGTACATGGGGCGGCTGCAGTGAGGACTGTAGCCTCTGTACATGGGCCCGCTGCAGTGAGGACTGTAGCCTCTGCACATGGAGCGGCTGCAGTGAGGACTGTAGCCTCTGTACATGGGGCGGCTGCAGTGAGGACTGTAGCCTCTGTACATGGGCCGGCTGCAGTGAGGACTGTAGCCTCTGCACATGGAGCGGCTGCAGTGAGGACTGTAGCCTCTGTACATGGGCCGGCTGCAGTGAGGACTGTAGCCTCTGCACATGGGCGGCTGCAGTGAGGACTGTAGCCTCTGTACATGGGCCGGCTGCAGTGAGGACTGTAGCCTCTGCACATGGGGCGGCTGCAGTGAGGACTGTAGCCTCTGTACATGGGCCCGCTGCAGTGAGGACTGTAGCCTCTGTACATGGGGCGGCTGCAGTGAGGACTGTAGCCTCTGCACATGGGGCGGCTGCAGTGAGGACTGTAGCCTCTGTACATGGGCCCGCTGCAGTGAGGACTGTAGCCTCTGTACATGGGGCGGCTGTAGTGAGGACTGTAGCCTCTGTACATGGGGCGGCTGTAGTGAGGACTGTAGCCTCTGTACATGGGGCGGCTGCTTAACCCACTACGCCACCGACCGCCCCATTTCAGATATTTCTGTGAAAGTTTTGGGTGTTTTTATTTGTGTCACGGTGCATAACTGCTGACAAAAGTGTGGAGATTAACACTTTAATGCTGTGATTTGACTGTCTTTTCACATTCAGAGCATCCACTCATTGTGGTGCTGCCAGCAGTTCATAGTTGGTACTGTGTCTTCTCAGCTCATTCAGCAGTAGAAATATGAGAAAGTCATCCATTCCCTTAAAATCTGCAAATCTTTCACATTTCCACCGGGTTTTAATTGTTCTCATTTGTGCCTTAATCTAGACTGTCTTCATTCATTTTGTAGCTGCTAAAATAAATGAGTTTGAATATTGCGTTCACAGAAACTTGTCTTCAGTCCAATCTCCCGTCCTGAGCGTGCCTGAGGCGACTGTGGAGAGAAACGACTCCCTTTGAACAGGAAGAAACCTCTGGCAGAACCAGAACCAGGAAGGGTGGCCATCCGCCTCCACCAGCTGGGGTTTGAGAAGACAGAAAAGACAGAATAGAAAGGGGAAAATAAAATGTTGGGAATATTTGATCGGTCTAGTCTCAAAAGCACTGCCACCTCCCTGCCAGGGCTGTTTTTGGAGCTGAAAATTCTCCCTTGAAATTCTTTTTAGACCCTAGTTGCTCTCAGCCTCCTTGTAAAACGTCCAGAATATCAGCGAGTAAGATAATACATGAGCTTATCAGCAAATATTCCGAAACATTTGCTTCCACTGTGAACATTTGTGTGGGAGGGAGTTTGTCCTTCCAGCTGTCCTGTACATTGCTTTCTTTTCTCTCCGTACTGTTGTGGATCCGTACAGATACCTGCAGTTAGGGCTGCACGATAAAACTATAACGATAGCTATCGAGGAATAACTTTTTCTCGATAGAGATATGAAACATGGTCGATATACTTTTCGATAGATTACATTCGTCCATCTTTTGACAGACAATACGAACAGCCAATGACAACAAGAGTTGTGCCGGGCTGAACCAATCACGTGGCTGGAATAGAGCCATGCTAGCAGCCATTTGTTTGTTTGTGCTGCTGCAGCCATATAAAAAAAAAAAAGAAAATGAGTGCTCCCTCGGAAGAAACAATGGAAGACACAGCCCAAGCTGTAAGGGATGACATTGTAGCGTTACTTGATAAAATGTTTACCAGAAGTTCTCACTGTCTAAATAAACCTTATTTAACCTCGTATGTAGGGCACCACCTTCAAAGAAGGAAAAACACAGAATGTTACGATTCTGGTATGTTAAGTTAATATTTTAATTAATAATCAGTCTCATATCTCGCTACTTTTGTGAATTCTCGTTTGGTTTGACAGACATTACGTAAAAAAAGCATACAACACAACCTGTGATTATACATATATATATATATATATATATATATATATATATATATATATATATATATATATATATATATATATATATACACATACATATATATATATATATATATATATATATATATATATATATATATATATATATATATATATATATATATATATATATATATATATATATATATATATATATATGTATGTGAACTATTTATTGAAACGATATGACCAAAGACATGAACCTTAAGACAAACAGGAGATGCGTTGAATATGGGTGATTATATAAAACACTTAGTGAATTGAAAATAAAATAGGGGAAATGGAGAGGTACCGGATTTACTCAAATAGTTTAGGTTTGGCTTACTATTTGAAGCTAAAGACTGACATCTTGGATTCATTTATCATTCTAACCGTGGAAGTCTGGAGACACCCATCTAACCGTCTGTAAGATGAAAAACGGGTCGACCATGGGCGTCAGCTTGATTTCAGAAGTGCTGGGGACAATTACCATAAACCTGAGTAAGGTTTGAAAAGTGCTGGGTACAAGCTAGGCCCATTACTTCAGAATTGAGGTTTCATGATAAATAATAGGCATTGCATTAGATGATGCGTATTGACGCGATATTGTCCCCATATTAAAAGTTAAAAGCCATCTGCGCGGTCTTGTTTAGGCCGTCAGAAACATCCTGTTCGGTTATTGCACAACCCTTGACACACCAACAAATCTCAGACAAACCTCGACCAAGCAAGAGCGCATCAGGAGACGTAGCCTGGCTACAAACAGCCCTTGCCCTGACAAAGTTTTCAAACATTGCCAGGCTATGAAACGACGGGCAAGAGTGAACGAGCAGCAACCCCTCTGTGAAATAAGTTTTCATTCATTGTCTATCTCGCCTGATATGCATCATAAACACTGAAGAATCTTCACCTGCAACACCAGCGACGTCTTTCATCACTCGGCCTAGTAATTACTTACAACACACAGACATATTGAAAAATGGTGACAGCGCACCACATCCACATCCAAACTCAAGTTTCAGAAACCGAAATTAAGCTTCAAACTAGAAACAACAGGCACCGGGCATCAAACTTGCCTGCACGCACACACGCACGCGCACGCACAGACAGGCAGACAGTCAGTCAGACACACACACACAATCGTCCACTTGTTTTTTATGTCCACTTCGCTCCTGCACCCTGTGTTTATATGCAAAAGTCCCTTCTTTAGATCGCTGTCCACTCGAGAGACCCAGCTAATACTTCATGACAAGACAGTTATGGTAGTCCAACTTCTATGCTAACCAGTCCAGAGCTAAATACAAAGCAACATGGAGATACTGTAAAATTGTCAGCTAGACAAGCCGTCAAATCGAGAACCCATTACCAAGTCATGAAGATAGGAATAAGAACAACTACAACAGCCCTGCCATAGATTACCAGGCAGTTACCACAAGCTAAACAGGTTTACACATCGTGAAAAGTGTGCCTTATATTACTCTTTAGGTTAGCCAGACTAGCCACAGACTAGCTTATGACAGTAGGCTACACACTGATTTAGAAAAGTGAGTGACAATACAGACAGACCCTACGTGAAGGAGATGAGATGAAATATAAAAAAAAATAGTGCCACGGCGGACACAATGATTAGTGGAAATCCTTCGGCCCCTACCTTGTCTTGTTCGTAGCGTCTGTGCAACACATCTTGTTAATATCCATATTTGTGTAGTTGCTATCCCATTGTGAACGTATTTCTTGGCGATTGCAGAGACAAATCTGTTCAATTTGTCCCTCTTTTTCTCCGCTCCTCCCTTCTGTCGTTTAATACCTCCTCCTGGTCCTCGATTCATTTTTTTAAATTGTTGTAAGTAATCCATCCGCGACATCTACTGTCCCCGTTTATCTCTTACTTTGACCAACAAGCTACAGAATGTTGAATCTTCTACGTTCTATTTTTTTTGGCGGGAGCCGGTAAATGAAATTCCCACAAGGCAGTGCTTTACTCCAGTTGTCTCAAACACATACAAAATATAGATAGATATACATTTATTTTATTTTAAACATTTTTACATCGTACGAAGATATATTCAGATAAAATAAAATAATGTAATGTAAATTAACCATAATAAAACACATCATCAAGGTCCCACCGTCAGTGTGTAATGTATGGCGAGTTCAGTGGTATATATAGCGAAAAGGTGCCATTGAAACGTCAGTAAGAAGGAACTTTTTAGGGTGACGAGGGAGCGTGATGAGCGACCGTGACTGCTCAGTCCGTGCCTGGTGGGAGCGGAGCGGATTCAACATATTCAGCAATGGGGGCTGATCGCAAGCGCATTCATACAAGGAGAGTGAAAGCAGAGCGGATCAAATAGTCTTTGGTTAGGAGAATGCCATGATATAAAATGATAGTTTTTAGCAAAAGCGGCGTTTGCACTTTCTCTACTTTTTTAAAGTGGTGGGGACAAATCTGCATGTTAGACAAAGTGCCGGGGACGCGTCCCCACCGTCCCCGGCGGAAATGACGCGCCTGGGGTCGACCTTACTTTACTGAAGTCCTGTTTAGTCAGCAGGTGGTAGCCACGCGGGGTCCGAGGGGATTTCTCTCGGTTCCGCGTCTCAGGGCCTTCCTTTGGTTGTGGATGGCTTTCGTGGACTTTGCAGTGGCCTGGGCGTTCGCTTCTTTCCCACCAGGAAACGGGGACTGGCTGGTATCGAGGACTTCACCGTACAGAATGACAAAATCATCCAAGTGTCAGAGTTGAAGGTGAAATAAGTTCACAAAATGTTAACAAAAAGTTGACAAGCTTGATGCCAGCTTTCTTGGTAGGAAAACTATGTGATGACGTGCAGCAGCGGAGGTTAAAAACATGCGACATAAAAAGAACATGGATGACGATGGACGAACAAAAACACAGAAAACGTGTATCTTTAGACTACTTCATTCTGTTTCTATCTTTGTTTGGATTTTCTTCTTCTTCCTCATCTTTCTATCCTGTCTTAGTCTTTTCATCTTCTTCTGCATCATTCATTCTCTCCGCATCATTCTGAAGACTTCTTCTTCATTCCATTGTCTTCTGCTGTGTTCCCATCTAGAGGCAAAGTAAATCTAAAGCACACTTTAGAAATTTCTCCTCATAAAAAAATATGAATCAGTCTTGTTTCCATCTGCAAAAAAAGCTATTGTGTGTTGTGTGGTCAACATGTGGCACAATAGTCTACATTCTTCATGGCTATAATACACAGAGGTGAGGTCATCAAGTAGAAAAAAACTTGAGGGAAGGGCACACATACAAAAAAACAAATGTAGTCATCTTTTGTCCTTCAAAAATATTGGCTATTTCTCTGTTTGGACTTGATGTACTTGGTAGTATGTACTTGGCAAGTTCGGCTCAGAAGTACGTACTCCCGAGGACGCACTACTGATATTCTGCATTTGGGATGTCAAACCTAAGCTCGGCCATCATATTACTTCACCTTTATCTCTACATTGATACTGTAAATAAAATGGTCAGTAATGCTCTGCCTGGATGTTTTCATTTTGGACACATTACAATTAATACTAGAAATTTTGCCCCGTGCCAATGGAGCTACTCCCCGCTGAGAGACAGGCTTTCATGTTATTGTGATAAAGGTCTTCCTGTCACTTTGACCCATATTGGACCCCGCTCCTGTATTGGGAGCAAGCATAACACAGTGGCTGGCATAAACCTGTTATAACGCATAAGGCCCATTTGATGAATTCAGAATAATGGGAAAATGGGAGTTTGTGCACGCTGTCGTGTGCATTAGTGTCATGAGTGGCTGGCATAAACCAGACAGACAGGTGTGCCCTGACTATGGCCAATTGACGGAGCACCAGAAGGGACAGCAGAAGCCAGTGGTGTCATTTTTATTTTGCTCCCATGTACGGTATTTTGTCATGGCAGTTTTAAAAACAGCCATCACATTGATTTGATAAGGAGATGAGACACCTGATTATATGGCCGTGCATGGGAGCACGAGTGGTCGCTCTCTGCGCGCAGAAGGGATTTGAGAGAAAACTGTGAGGCCAAGCACAATGACGGTGACTTTGGGTGAAAGAGGACAAAAATACCTACATTTTGCAGTACAATTTGTCTAGGTGCAACAGACATTTTGGACGTGGGAGGCGTTTGTTCGAGTGATTTTTAGTATTAATTTCAAGCTGGCCAAAATGAGACCCCAGGACAGCAGAGTGAGAGGAGTCCTGATATTTCCTAAAACTTAAACTGCCATTGTGTCAAAGCTATACAATATATCAACAAACCCTTTAGTTCAGTTCAGTTAAAGTTTCATGCCCTGTTTAAACTTTGAATGTCTCTGTGATGCCATTTGGTTGAGTTATGAGGCCTCCAAGTAGGGCTGTTTTTGTCCCATTACTTATGTATTTTAATGCATTTACATAGTGCTTCTGGTTTTTCCCAGAAAAATACAAGCACACTATTCCCGATGGCTGCACACCCGGGGATATGCTTCTTATCCCAACGGTGCGGAACTAGCAGCGCGGCGAAATTCGTGACGGAAACGTGAAAATGATAAGCGTCCGACACAATAGTAATACATGTGCTCTCATGCCTTTGGCATTGGCACCCATAATTAATATTAACAATATCTGTACTCCCTGTGGCAATATGAGTACTAATAAAGGGATAATTGGAAGGAAAATAATGTTGACAGTAGCAGTGGGCTTGTTGGTAGTTTTTTTTTTTTTTTAAATGAGTGGATGATAAAAAGAAGAAATAACCCTTTAAAACTGACTGGGTGGTAGTCGCTATTGTTGGCATGCTTTACCATGAAGCCGATGAAGAGGCAGCGCAACTGAGTCACCATGTCAGAACCAAATTTAAAATAGACTATATAATAGACTATAATAAACTATATTGACTGACCTCATATTTGAAGTTTAAACAACTACGTTGCCACCTGAAATCATTCAGGTACACACTCCCATACATAAAAAATTGTAATTTATAAAAGTCAGTTGTGCGTTTTCTCCGCCATCTTTCCTTCATCTGGAGTGCAGTGCATTCTGGGATACTAGGCTGCCCCAAGTACGCTCAAGTCACCCCCAGATGCATCCTTGGTAAACTGGGTGGAGCAAAAACTCATCCAGGCACTTGGTATTTGCCTTGAACTGGAACAGTACTTGGGCCACCACTGATGACACACAGTCACAAGAACAGAAGAACAGACACGTACGAATATTGAGAAATTGTGTGGACATTTAGACACATGTCATAGTTATTGTTAACTAAATGAACATTGGCACTTCTCTAACAGATTCATTTGTTTGGTGCACCTGTGTGTGTTCCTGCTTTTATATTTTTTTATATTAAAAGATGAGGCGAGGGCCGTACAAAGTTATTAAAATTAATGTATTCAAATCGTGGCATGGAGGGGGGAACTTATGGTTAGGAAGGCCAGACTTAGGATTAGGGCATGGTTCCTGTGACCCTTAAGGTTAGGAATATGGGAGGGGAAGGCATAAGAAAATAAACATATGGCGGTCTATTTTAAGGTAAAAACATTTTTGAGAAAAATCATTAAAATTATAAAAATTAATTTTTCAAATTAAGGGTTAATTAATTTAGGGTTAGGGTTAGGCATGGTCCTGTGACCTTAAGGTAAGGTCCAAGTGGAAGGGAAAGGTATATACAAAAAAGATCTCAATGTAAGATCAATTCTTTAAACCATAATGTAAATAAGTGGAAAATGTTTGAGAAAATGGAAAAATATGAGACCTTGTGTCAAAATGGAAAAGTAGTCAAATGACCAAGTTGCCATAATTTTTCATACAAGTTTTTTTGTCTGACTTGTGTAGGACTGTATGTCAGTTACCGATCAAGTTTGTTAGAAGCCAACGGGGTGCACGCTACAACTCAAGATCTGGCTGGTAGTTAGTGCGTGTGCACTAACTACGTGTGCCGTGGGAAACTTTGTGCGATTTGAGCTGTGTTCAAAGTGGGTGCGATAGACACAGGGTCCATACATATGTCTGTTATGTGCTGCAAGGGGAAGGGGGGGAGAAGAAAAATGGTTAAACATTTATTAAAACACTTAAAATTTATTTTCCAAATTGTGGCACGGATAGTCAGACTCAACGTTAGGCGTCTAGTCCTGTGTCCTTAGTGTAACCCTGTGACCTTAGGGTAAGGACCAGTGAGAGGGAAAGGTATATAGAAAAAATTATTAAGATTATTAAAAAAAATTCAAATGAATCTTCCAAATTTTGGCATGGAAGGCCCGACTAATGGTTAGGCGTATAGTCCGGTAAGGATCCGGTGGGAGGTAAAGGTATATAGAAAACGACCTAAATGTAGGATTAACTCTTTAAACCATAATGTAAGTACAAAACCTTATGTAAAAGGGGAAAAAATGTATGAGACCCTGTCAACAATGGAACAGTAGTGTATCAATACTCACCTCCTGTGAAAAATGGAACAGTGGTATCTCAATAGTGTAATTTCTAGTGTACTAACTCAGTTAATACGCCAGTGTGCAAAGTGCCCTTAAGCCTGTAAAATTTCATCATCTGTCCTGAAAATACACTGAAAAGTAGTCAATTTACCAAGTTGCCATAATTTTTCATAAAAGTTTTTTTTTGTCTGACTTGTATAGGCCTGCATGTCAGTTAGCGATCAATACAGTTTGTTAGCTCATTCCTAATGTCTCCTAAAGTATTCTATCTGGCCAGTGTAGGGCTATGGATTGGTTAGCATTCAGTTCAGTTCATCCGACCATAATTGATGTTTAATAAAGTGTTTTGTCTGGCTTGTGTGGGACTGTATGTCAGTTAACAACAGTCACAGTCTGTTCTTATATAGTAACTGTGTGATTATAAGACATTTTGAAACATGGGAAAGTGGTAACACAGTAATAGCTGAATGTTCTGAGAATGCCTGAGTCTTGTCAGTTATCTGAAATAAATGGTTGCTCAGTACTAAAAAAGTCTTATCTGTTGTTAAGGATGAGAGCCATGTTTAAGTCTACAGACTATATACTTTGTTTGTAGAGTTGTTATCTTCCAAATGTTTAAAGGCAGTGTAAATCATTATCAAGATTCCTGCTGCTGTATGTTGTAATGAACCAGTTGATCCACTAGTATTCATAGTAACAGAGTGACTTTATTCAACTTAATTCTTCCACTTCAAACACATTTTTACTTCAGTCTAACCGATTCAGAGTAACCTTTATTCACATAATACTGTGGCAGAACAGGCAGTGTCCCTCTGGAGTCATCCTGTTCCATAAAAACATAGAATAAAGCAGCAAGTAGCATTAAGAACATTTTAAGCATGCAAACTGATAAAGCGATTGATCCCTCTTCATAAATTTGGTACTCTATATTGCGGTCTATTGTTAAAGGGACACTATGTAATAAATTAAGTCATTTATTAGCTCAAATCAACATATTCATTCATAAGTTAGTCCTCATTGGTGTAAAATAATCTCTGTCAAAAATCTCACTTATCCTCCTGAGTGAAGAATAACTTGTCTGTATCTACATAGAGCAGGTAAGCTCTATGGAGGCTGCCATGTCCTTCCGGTCTATGAAAAATGACGAAGTGCCGAGAGGGACATAAAGCACTTCGAATCGCGATTTCCCCACCAGGCCTACAAGCAGAAATGACGTCATTGTGACGTCATTTCCGCCAAATGGCTTACAGCCGCTAATGCTAAATAGATTTTATTCCTTGGCACATATGTCTTTGTGTTCATTAGCTTTCTTTTTGTAAGTGCATCATCTTCTTCTTTTTATTATTATTCCTATGCTCCCCTTGGATATCTTCTTTTTGGCGTTATGCTCACATTTGTAAACTGTTATTTTGTTGATTTACTAATAAAGTTTAAAAAAAAAAAAAAAAAAAAATGCTAAATAGATTTTATCTCGTAAATGATCCCACTAATAATGCATTGATTGTTACCAAACTTCTGCCGTAGTACACATAGGCTCTTAGCTCACAAAACGAGGCATTAGAAAGTTTGTAAGTTTACCGGGAGTTTATTTACCGCTGCTAATGCTCCTATTGCTAACGCAGGCTAATGCTAACGCTTCGTCGACGTCACTTCCGGTAACTCCCGGAATATGACTAATTGCATTGCTTGCACACCAAAGGAGATGTTATGTTATCTGACATGTTATCTGTCATCTGTATTCATAGTGTTGTTGTATGTGTGTTATGTAATCCTTTGTACTGTGTGTCTTGATTTCTTTTTGTTTGTATGGACCTTGAGTCTGAAGCTATAGCTTCTTGAATCTTGACACATTCCGCTTGCCGTAGTTCAAGAAGTTGCAGCGCACATTTGAAAACGTGAGGCGCTAGAGAGCAAATTCATTCAACTTTGCAAAATAAAATTGCACCACTAGATGGGGGAAGAAATTACATAGTGTCCCTTTAAGGTTTTGTAACGCTGTTAGACTGGAGATGCCAGCTGTATTTCCACACTATCAGGAAGCTAGGCTAGTTTTTCTTTAACAATTTCAGGACTAATTCATCAGTGGTGTACCACAAGGTCGCCGAGCGTTTAGGTGATCAAGTCCAAGGGTTAGTCCTGTGTCCAATTTTGTTGGTGATTAGGAGATAATGGGGTTTATCTTTTAGCTTGCCCTGTTTTCGTTTTTTTTCTGTTAAGTTTCTGTTTAAGCCGTGTGGGTGACTAGCAGTTTCGATTTGGCCAGGAAGTCCGAAGTATCACGTGGTGGCCCTGTTTTTTTTAAACAAAGACCTGCTACTTATGTTAGGGTGAAGGTGTGAATTGAGATTGGGTTAAAATTCTAGTTTGTTATGCACTTGTAATGGTTATCATTATTTTTAGGGTTAGGTTTTGCCTTAAACCAGATGTTTCCAGGTTTTTTCCCCACTTTTTTGATTTCCATGAACAAAGTGGCATCAGCCCCAGTTATAGGTGAGCGTGCTCCCTAAATCTTGGGCCTCAGCTTCCATAATGGAAAGCACACCAGTCACATTGAGGATATCAACAAAGTATTCCTTTTACCGCCAGACTGTAACCCAAGTTGAGACCAGCTATTTCCTCTACCCAATGAAATCCCTTCATATGTTAGTAATGGAGTTGAGGGTTGCCGCCACAACAAGTACCAACCACCTTTTATTCACAGGTCTGTACAGGTGCCATTTTGACTTGATGACACCGGTTTCCTCAGAATGTTAGAGAAACTCTCCAAAAGATGGGATTTGACCACCTCCCAGACTGAGGCCTCTGCCAAACATTCCAAGCATACCTTTGCTAAAGGCTTTGGCACAGCTGACCAGTTGACAGCCCAGTTCATCCCTTTACTCAAGTGTTAATAATTTTAATAAAACAATTTCAAAACCAATAGTTCACCTGTGACCTCAAGTATGCTGTTGTCAAGTGTAGTTATGACCACCCCTATGTTTGAACATGGTATTTGTGATAAACACACTGGCCCTCATTTATCAAGCCGTCGTAGAAAGCATCGTATATATGAGCGGAGAACTCGTCGTACGCAGAGGCTCAAGTGAGATTTACAGAACATGCGTACCACACCAATCCCATCGTAAAACCGAGCGGCTGTTGATAAATCCGGCGGCCGAAATCCATCGTAATGATCCTAACCACGCCTTCTACAAAAGGGGGGTGAGAGGCCGCACCTCTAGAATTTGCGACATGGATAGACGAAAGGCGGCAAAGAAACGCTGTCAACGCTGTTGACAGCTGGGACGGCTGTCAACAGCGTTGGTGATGTAAATCGCAGACCGGACGAGTTATGTATTTTCCCCTACTGTGATGGTCAATAAAATGTGATAAATTCCAGATTAAATGAAATCTAAAATTGAACGATGTTTTACTTTTTCTCCAATAAGATCAGGAAGAAGTGGTCCGATATGAAATTTGCAGTTCTCCGACGCAGCATGTCACAAACGGAGGGGGGGGCTCCGATCCAGGTTTGGATTTGAGTGCCTTGGAGGAGAGGATCGGAGCTACGTCTTTGCGTATGCGCAGTGTTAAAGCGCCTCTCCTGTACGGCTCATAAGCCACTCATCATTTTCCCGAAAGAAATCCTGCCGGTCCCGGAACACTCTCTCGCGCCTGATGCGCGCGTTCAGGTCCTCTAACAAAGCCAGATCTGCCATCGTTTCGCCATTACCGAGCCGCTAGAATCACCTCTTAAATAGGCGGTTGAATAATGAGCCATCACTCTTCCAATTACGGAGTTGTAGGCTACTTGTTTATTTTTTTTATTTATTTAATTTGCGTTTATGTTTATATTTATGTTGAAGTCAAATAAAACACGGGCCTTCTTTGAAGTGATAAGTCTGTAATTTTAACCTAGGGATTTGTTGCGACTCATGAGGCACGCACTAGTGACGCTGCTGTTTATGTATGCTATTGCAGTCACCGCAAGTCAAAATGGAAAAGTGCGTACACGCCCTCAGACCTGTCGTGGCGATTTCATCTTTCCTGCGCTCACGATGGATTTGATAAATGCCAACCTTTGCGCATAAAAGAACGTACACATGACCTACGCATGTTTTTCGTCTTACGCAAGTTTGATAAATGAGGGCCACTGTGAGCAGCACAGAAGCTCAATAATGGAACACTACTCGGGTTTATATCTGACCGGCCGTTTCTCCCATTCACGTCTCATTGGGTTTTGTTGTTATTGCCCAAATTAGTGTTAAAGTCTCCCAGTGCACCACCTAGAGGGGGTGGGTCACCAGGAGTATGGTCCATTGTAAATTGCTCAGGCTGTGCCTGGCCAGACGCCAAGGGCAAAGGCTCGACCACCAGGCACTTGGTTTCGAGTCTCTCTCCCAGAGCTGGTTCCAAGGCTTGGCCCTGGTCTCTTTATTTCAGCCACGGCCTCGAATGATTGCTCTGTGTTTATATGTTATTAGTTCAGTCAGACTTTATATGTGTTGATTCTGAAGATGTCACGCCGAAAAGGGCCGTGCACACAAAAAAAGCCAAATGCAGATCGAGACGGAGTGGGAAGATCAAAAACCAGTTTATAAGAGTAGTGGCTGGCGTGTGTCCAAAGAGGTTTGTATCCAGTTCAGGTACTCACTGGGGAGAAACAAAGTGTCAACAAAGGCGATTCAGGGGTTCCGTGGAAATCAAAACTTAGAATGTAGTGGCTTACAGTGAGATCCAGAAGGAGTGAACTGTGGGATGGTGTAGTCCAAGGCTGTGGTGTGACTGATCAGGGATAGTGGCGTGGTGGGCAGGCAGGGTGGCGTGGTGGGCAGGCAGGCAGGTAGGCGGCAGCAGCAAAAGAGTAATAGGGAAGACTGGAGGTCAACAAAGCAAGGGGAACACCTCAAAGAGAAAAAAAATGGAAAAATACAAAGGCAAGTTCGTAATTTTGAATAAAACTCCCAAGAACCCGCCTAGAACTCATTTATCTGACATTTTCATCCACAGCAACTAACAAGAAAGAAATCCATGAAAAGGATGTGTGAGGTTCAGTATGTTGCCCAAGGATACTTGGACATGTAGACCAGGAAAGTTGCAGATTAAACCAGAAACCTTCCAAATAAAGAACAATCATGAACAAAAAGGAAAAAAAATTCTCGTAGTGATAGATTTAGTTGAAGCTCTGTTGTCTCTCAACAAGTGCCAATGAGCAAGGCACTGTTGCCCCTACTATTCTGATATCACTGCTTAATAACTAGTGTTGGTCATCTTTCTTTTAAAAAGTAATTAGTTATAGTTACAAATTACTTCTCCCAAAAAGTAATTGAGTTAGTAACTCAGTTATCTCATTGTAAGAGTAATTAGTTACTCAGCAAAGTAACTGTGGTGTTATTTTTCATGTTCTATATGCTGTTCACCTGTTGCTGACCCGAAAAATCGAGCATTGCTTGTTTTAACAGAGTGGCTCCCTTGCTGGCTGCATTTGGGCTTGGGCTGGGGCTTGGGTTAGCAGCAGCAGCAACAAGTGTCATGTTAGCATGTGTTGATGTGAGGTGCTTCATAAGATTCGAGTTGCTTGAGGCAGACGTGGATAAAGTCTTTTTTCCTGGGCATACCGTGCATGCTACATAAACATTCATGCCTTTAATTTCAATGAGTGAGAAGTAGTGCCGGTACTTCCAGTTTAAGAACGGTACCTTTGAATTTCCCTGGCTCTAGTCGCCATTGTTGCTGTCTTGTTGTGTTTGGCAGTCAGAGCGTGCAGTGAGACAGCGTGAGCAGGGCATGATCCGCCCACCCAGCCAATAAACGACATCATCATCCCCACCCCTGCTCTCTCCAGGCAGCTGATGTGTGGCCAAAACCTGACACCTTGTAGTAACGCGCCACTTCACATTATCAGTAACAGCAACGGCGTTGCAACGATGGGAAAAATAATTAATTGGATTACTCGTGACTGAAAAAAATAATGCCGTTAGTAACACCGTTATTACCAACACCGTTAATAACAATTAAGCAGAGTGGTAGGGTATGCAGTTCCCAGTGGGAATGTTTCTCGAACGGTATAACTATTCCTGGATCAGGAAATATATATGGAAAGTTTCATGTTTACTGTTGAAGTTGTGTGACTAGATAGTGTAGTGGTGAGATTGCTGCCTTTCATGTGGGTGACTGGAATTCGAATCCTAACCCCCTGCATGAAAAGGTACTACCTCCAGTAGGGGTCCTTAGGCAAGACCCCCTTACACTACCTGCCCACCTGGGAAATGAGTGTAAGTCGCTTTGGATAAAAGTGTCTGCCAAATGCTTAAACAAGACGTAACATAAAGTTAGATGAAAGAATTCTCTGCTTGTTAACCATCACTTCTTGCAGTAATTTGTAGCAGTATAATGTGTCTAAAGTGCCCTCACCTGCAAACATACTGCGATCCAAAGTGTTTGTGTATCCTCACTATTCCTGTTGTTGCTAGATGCATGATGTCACAGCCTAACTCAAATCTATTGGCTGTTTCTTTCTCTTTGTGTTTTAGATTGGGAGGCGAGCTGAAGGGGAAGCTGGATTTAGTCTGGAGAGGCAGCGGGGCTTCTTTTCCTTACGTCCTCTCCTTCCCTTTGGTGTTGTGCACTCATTCACACCACTGCCCTGTAACCCATTTGTCACACTTCTTCCATCACTACATTCATTTTTTCCTTTTCCTTCCCCTTTCTACACATCTATTCACTATCTTCCCAAGGTCTTGTATGGGAATAGGTCAGTAGAATCTAAGCACCTCAAACCAGTGTAGCCCTCTCAATACAGACCTTTAAGACAGCAGTTGAAGCTCCAGAGGTTTTTATAGATAGAGATGATCCCACTCAGACAATGCAGAAGTATATGTAACTAAACTAGTCCCCAAATCCATCCCTACCCCTCCTCAGAATCCTGCTTTGTGTCTCAGACGATGAGGAGGGCCCAGGGCTTCATCTATTTTTAGACTGTTTCGTCTTTATCTTGTGTCTTCATGCTTTGGGGGTCCTCTTGTGCCCCCGCCCTCTGTCGCCCCCCCCTACATCCGTTGCCAACACGGCCGGACACCCCAGTCGCCTCGTTGCCATGCCAACGGAGACATTGGCTCCAGCCCTACCAGATAGCAAGGCCACTGGCCCTGCAACACCCTTCAGTTCAACCGTACCCCTCCGTATCCTCAACAAGGGCCCTGACTACTTCAGGAGACAGGTACCCTGAGTGTATACTGTGTGTGTGTGTGTGTGTGTGTGTGTGTGTGTGTGTGTGTGTGTGTGTGTGTGTGTGTGCGTGTGTGTGTGTGTGTGTGCGCGTAGATATATAAATATATATGAGGCAGAATACTTTGACTATTGAAGGTATTTTTTTACGCTGGTGAATAGTATCTTAGAATATGACACCCAAGCTGTAGTAGATTCTCCAGAAGTGAATGTTGTAAATTCATCCCAGAGTAGCTCTTCTTTCCTGGGTTTAGTGTACTCTCAGCTTTCTTTGTGTTTTTTATTTTCTGGGTTTTTTTTAATTGATTTTTTTATAGCCTTAGCCCAGAGGTGACAGCTGTAAATGGAACTCAGAACATACTTAATAAATATTTCATCAATAAAGCCCATTTCCAAGTGTGTGGTGAGTGGAATATAAATCCTTTCATTTTCTATCTTACCTTCTTGTCATTAGATACTAACTCATCAGGTATGAATTTGTTCTTCATTGCATAAGAAAATAAGGGTTTTGTGTTGTGAATGAAAAGTGTGAATCATTTAAAAAATGGCAGCTGGTTTAGTCATGGAGGCAAAACGGTTGAATTCTTGATGTAATGCAAATTAATTCTTGCTGGCACTCTATAGCATACATGTGTACCTAAGAGACATTGGGCCTCATGCAAGAACATTTTCGTATTCTTTTTCTAAATTTCTCTCACTTTTTTTGTATGAAGGTCTCGTACGAACACGCCACGTCAGATTCAACGAACGCTCTTGATTTGGGGAAAAAGTGTGTAAACGACCTGCGTAAATGATGAATCCCACCCGTGCGTATTTAAGTGCACAAGGATAGTAAATTTGCATACTCCACGCCCAGAATAATACCATGTACGGCTACATTTCCTGTCTCGTGTGCCAGGAAGTGTTGAGACATGAGAATGGCATCAAGGCGCAAAAAGAAAAACTTTAGGGGCTCTGAGACTGAAGTTCTGCTTTCAGAGATCCAGAAAGGAAAATCTGTCATTTTTAGCAGTGTCAGCAGTGGAATTACGGGACCTGCTAAAGCCAAGAAATGGGAAGTTATTACGAGTGCTGTTAATTCTGTGTCACCTGTAGTTCATAATGTCACCGAAATAAAGAAGAAATGGTTTGATATGAAAATGGCTTAAAAAAAAAACCGTCTCGCCATGGGCAGACGCTCAATGACTGCAACTAAAGCCGTGCAATCAGCTGTTGCCTCATCATGATGGCACTTTGATGGGGCGGTTAATGAGGGGGGTCTACCATGGGTGATAAACTGATGAGAGCTTTGATGACCAAGGGGAGCGCACGACTCACAGAGGACTGGGACACCCCCGATCTGTCTCCAATCTCCCTCTGAAAGGTTCCAGTGGCCAAAAATCCAAGGGTGGTGAGGACCTGGACGTGTGGTGGAATTGGGTTTGATCGGCGTGTTTTCACGATGTCAGCCATTTGTCTGTCTCCACAAGGATATCTACACGGTCTCAGAACACACGCTATCTTCCAAGAGCCTGACGCGCTAAGGCATCCAAAAGTAGAAAGTCAGCCGCTGGTTACGCTTCCCATTGACCTTGTTATATACAGAGTCAAATTAACCTTTAATTAGTGCATAATTTAAGTCAAACAGAATAATGTCAGCATCATTATGGGGTATAATGTATACATTTATTTATGATTGCTAGGGGCAGTCAGTGGCGTAGTGGGTTGGGCGGCCGCCCCATGTGCAGAGGCTGCGGTCCTCGCTGCGGCCGGCCCCGGTTCGAGTCCCGCACCGGGCGGCCCTTTGCTGCATGTCTTCCCCCTCTCTCTGCCCCCTGCTTCCTGTCTCTCTCCATCTGCCCTATCCATTGAAGGCATAAAAAGCCCCAAAAAATATATAAAAAAAAAATTTATGATTGCTTCAAAGTAATTAAATATACAATCCATTAGTCAAGCAAACTTGATTGGAATAACAGCGGACTATTTTAGGAAACTCCTACGACAGGTCTGGATCACTCGTAAATTCTGTTCGTACCTGAAAGAAAACTCAAAATACGAAACAATTTGTGAAAGTTCTCTTAAATCACTTGAACGCACGATTTAAGAACAAATCTATTCGTACGAGTGGTTCTTGCACGAAGCCCATTGTTTTGTTTATATCTTTCAACCCACAGTGTCATCTTGTTTCAAATCAAAACAGTCCCAAAGATTATGCTAATTGCTTTGTGTTCAGATACATACAAACCTGACTGCTAGCAGCTGTACACAACACGTCTGAGATGAAAATCCCCACTTGTGATGCCTCTCTAATCCCACAAATGTTGCAATGTTTGAACAGAATAAACGTTCATGAAAAATAATTCTTTTCTGATCTGTACTTCAGGTGGACCCTAACCCCAAACGCCTCAGTGCTGTTGAGAGACTTGAAGCTGATAAAGCGAAGTATGTCAAGAGCCAGGAAGTAATCAACGCCAAGCAAGAGCCAATCAAACCACCTGTCCTGGCCAAGCCTTCTGTTGGCCATGCCCTTTTGTCTAAGAGAAGCTCTGGGACTGGTGGAGGAGGAAATGGGGGCGGGATACCTTTCAAAGCATCCAATAATAATGCCAAGTCAGACACATGTCCAACAAACAGTGGCAGCAGCAAACGAGAGAATTTAAACCTGGAGATCTTAAAAAATCTGCTAAACTCATCTTCGTCCTCTGGGGCAGGATCTGAAGGACTACCAAGTGGAGCCAAGAGTGCTGTACTGATGAGGTCATCAGGGGGGATGGCCAGGAGCTGGACACCCACAGGGTAACTAATATGCAAAGCTTATGTCTTATACCTTTGATGAAGGATTGAGTTTTTTTTTCAACTTGAACACATCCATTACAAATGGCCCTCAACTGATGTTCTGAATGTTGCTCTGGTTTAAAGTGGTTCACCCCATTGTCAGCATAATTTCAGACAAAAATCTATCAGAGATATTGTGTTGGCCTTGTAAAATGAACCCCTCCCACCACTAGTTCACATCACTTGTTCTTATCAGCCTCCACTGGCTCTGCTGAATCCACTGAAGCCTCACTGAGATGAGCAACATTTGGACCAGTGGTGAAGGTGGACACTGACTTGGCTTGTTTTAAGTGATTCTAAAATGGATTTAATCTCAGATATTATGGAGACATTAATGCAACTGAGAACTGCTAGTGTGAACAGTCCGATGGAAAACTAGATGGGTGTTGGATTTCCAGTCTAACAGAGCAGTGACAGCATCAGCCGGCTGAACACTTCAAGTGGAGCCATCCTATTTATTCTGAACCGGTGAAGAGAATGATCAGGCTGCATGTCTGCTAACTTGCCTTAAAGGAATAGTTCGCCTCTTTTGACATGAAGCTGTATGACATCCCATACTAGCAATGTCGTGCATGAACATTGACTTACTGCCGAGTTCCAGCCTCGTTTTGGTGTTGACGAAGGTAGTCCGGCTAGTTGGCTGGGGCCACAAAAATAAAGCGTTTTGCTTCTCAAAACAATATGCGTTCAACAGAGTAATATATTTGCATCACAAAATCGTTCATCCAGAAAAAGTCAGACCTCACACCTTGAGGTTGTACCGTTGTAGACCGAGCAGACTGAGCAGTCCCCTGCTTCCGAGCAGCAAACACCGTAACAGGCGCGGCAGGCGGCAGCACGCAGTGATACGAAGGGAGAGAAAATAGGGCCAAGCGATTGTAAGGTCTGACATTTTCCTGGAGAACCATTTTGTGATGCAAATGTATTACTCTGTTGAACGCATATTGTTTTGAGAAGCAAAACGCTTTATTTTTTAAACCCCAGCCAACTAGCCAGACTACCTTCATCAACACCAAAACGAGACTGGAACTCTGCTCACAGGACGCAGCGGGGGGTAAGAAGATGTTTATAAATGATGTTGCTGATATGGGATGTTACACAGCTTCATGTCAAAAGAGGCGAACTGTCCCTTTAATGTCTGCAAGTATGTGAATGAGTATGTGTAGTACATCGAAATACAGCATAGTATGGAGTAGTTCAGTGTAGTACTGAGAAGTACAGCACAGTACAGAGTAGTTCATTGTAGTGCAGAGTAGCACAACATAGTACAGCATAGTACAGAGTAGTTAAGCATAGTTCAGTGTAGTACAAAGATGTAGAGAGTAGTACAGTAGTACATTATAGCTTAGTACAGAACAGTACAGCACTTCAGTTTAGTACAGAATAGTACAGAGATGTACAATGTAGTACAGAGCAGTACAGTGTAGGACATAGTAGTGCACTGTAGTACACAAAAATATAGTGTAGTACAGTATCTCTGTGTCACTCCACTGGCTTGAATGCCTCTTGTTGTTTCTTCTCCTAGGATGCCGCTAACCTACCGATCTACACTGACACTCAATGAGCAGCCCCCAGACTCAGCTCCCAGTCCCAGCACCTCCCACTCTCTCAGATCCTTCTCCCGTTCTCTGAAGGTCCCTGCCATCAGCAGTGGGGGGCGTCGCAGTCCGCTGCAGGGAGGAAATCTAAACCTTAGTAGACGAGTCCAGGATGAGAGGGGACGTGGACGAGGAGTTGTTGATGAATCTCGTTCCCCGCTGCCCCCGCTGCTCACCTCCCACTCGTCTTCCGACCTTCTGCGACTGTGCAACGGGAAACCGTTTCGCACGGCTCGATCCAGTAGCTCCTCAGCACCACCCCTCCCTCCAAAACCAAATCCTGCCTCCCTCCCTCCTCCTGCTCTTTCGTTTTCACTGCCACCCCCTCGTCCAACTTTGTCCCCTCTGACCTTAGACAAACCCCCCCCCCAATCATTACCTTGTGATTTCGGAGAGCCTCCCAGCAGATCAGCTGATTCCAACATGGAGCTTGAGCATGGTTCTTCTGTGGCTTGCCGCTCTTCACTACATAGATCTAAATCGGACCTGTCAGACCGGTATGCCCGGGCGGGAGCTGATGTGGAACGCTTCTTTAACTACTGTGGCCTCGACCCAGAGGAGCTGGAGGCAGTCGGCCCGGAGAACTTTGCACGGGCCAACTCAGACATCGTCAGCCTGAACTTTCGATCAGCGTCCATGATCTCTTCCGATTGTGACCATTCACGGCGATCTTCCAATGAAGGAATATCAGAGGGGGATGAAGGTGACGATGAAGAGGAGGAGGCTGGGGAGCGTGTGCCTTATGGCATCTCGGCTGTGGAGCGTAATGCGAGGGTCATTAAATGGCTGTACAGCATCAAGCAGGCCAGGGAGACACAGAAAGTCTCCCATGTTTAGGATAGGCACGGCTGTGGACTGCGATCATCCCAATAACAGGAGGAACATCGTTTTTCACAGCTTTACACACTCTGACCCCAGAACTGAAACTTTGTCAAAATGTACGGATCATTTGCAAAGCAAGCAGAAAGTCTAAGAGGTCCAAGCCAACCGAGGTGAGAAAACAAGGAAAACTTGTTTGGAGAAACTTACTCTAATCCCTCAAGGTTTAGAATGAGGTCAACACTAAGATTTGAAACATAAAATGAGACCGATGTAAATACAATTTTCTGTCTGGCCAGAAAGACACAGTGATTACTGGTTGCTCTGTGGACACTGATGAGCTCTGTCAGTTCGCTAGAGCAGCAGGAAGAAGAGCAACATACACTGCGATCATCCGTGAGTCCATGAAGTGATCACTCCACTGCGAGGGTGAATGGACTCCATCTTGGCTTATCAAAAATAGTTTGAACTGCCGTTTCCATAAGTGTTGGCTGGTATCAGCCAGATATCATGTTACCTGTTCAGCCTACAAACTGATCTGCTTTCACAGCTGTTTCCCTGTAGGACAAGATTTATCAATCAAAGTGATCTGAGTGGAATTCTTATTAAGATGTTATGGTCCGGGGCGGTCAGTGGCGTGGTGGGTTGGGCGGCCGCCCCGTGTGCGGGGGCTGCAGCGGGCCCCGGTTCGGCTCCCGCGCCGGGCAGCCCTGTGCTGCGTGTCTTTCCCCTCTCTCTGCCCCCTGCTTCCTGTCTCTCTCAGACTGTCCTGGCATTAAAGGCATAAAAAGCCCCAAAAAAAAATACTTAAGATGTGGTCCAACGTGGCATGCTGAGCAGTGGGGTCTGGGTATCTGAGAGGTGGATTCTTTTTTTCAGGTGGTGTGTTGCCCTTTGGCATAATCAGTTACATGTAAGAATACTTGTTTTTCTGCCATATTTATTGCACCTGAAAATGGCAGAAAATTGTTTCTACGTGGTCACTTAACTTCTGTTGCTTGACTTTAATGGGAAAGCATTATTATAAACGTAACATCAGTTTTGAAGGTTTTATATTCAATTCTGTCCACAGAGTAGTCTCATGACAGTTTAAGGCGACTGGCTCCAGCTGGCCTTGGACTAAGTGGACCAAGGGCTCCGCCACAACAAACCAACAAGACCCAGCGGTGATGAAAGAGTCCCGGCGCAGCACAAAGATCCTGCCCACCTCCAGCTGCTCAGCTGGGATAAAACCCAATTCATCGTGAATGGAAAAAAATCAACATCTGCTAATTATCACACTGCACAGAAGTTTGTGTTCGGTCGGAGGATATGTTTGTACAAATCATGGATTTTCCTGTCAGAATGATCTGTCTCACCGACAGAGCTGATGCTTTTCCAACATGCTGACTCAGCTGAAAAACTGCTGACAGGGGTGCGTTCCATACTGAGGAGACAGAGAGTACATTCGCTCCCGATAGGCCACTTAAATCTTCAAATGCGTATGTAAGTCATCTCACTGTGTAGTCTGTGGGGCAGTAATGACTCTAAAATCTGAAACTTCTCTGGAGCTGATGTGATGAACAATGCAGAGAATTCAGAAGTGGGTGTAAAAGTGTTTACCTCTGTATATACAGCACTACACCACTGATGCTTGCCAACGCCGTCTGTACGAAGAAATCTCCATTAAAAAGCAAGACAGATCAGTGCGTTTGAAGTGTTGTGTCTTCTTCACTTGATCTGGCTCCTGTGGAGCCAAGAGACCAGCAGGTAGGCCAGCAGGTAGGCCAGCAGGTAGACCAGCAGGTAGGCCAGCAGGTAGGCCAGCAGGAAGACCAGCAAGAAGGCCAGCAGGTAGACCAGCAGGTAGGCCAGCAGAAAGGCCAGCAGCAAGACCAGCAGGTAGGCCAGCAGGTAGGCCAGCAGGTAGGCCAGCAGGTAGACCAGCAGGTAGGC
Source organism: Odontesthes bonariensis (assembly GCF_027942865.1). Lineage (NCBI taxonomy): Eukaryota > Metazoa > Chordata > Actinopteri > Atheriniformes > Atherinopsidae > Odontesthes > Odontesthes bonariensis. Next base: position 37,473,422 of record NC_134519.1, read on the forward strand.
CAGCAGGTAGGCCAGCAGGAAGACCAGCAAGAAGGCCAGCAGGTAGACCAGCAGGTAGGCCAGCAGAAAGGCCAGCAGGTAGGCCAGCAGGAAGACCAGCAGGAAGACTAGCAGGTAGGCCAGCAGGAAGACCAGCAGGAAGACCAGCAGGTAGGCCAGCAGAAAGGCCAGCAGGTAGGCCAGCAGGTAGGCCAGCAGGAAGGCCAGCAGAAAGGCCAGCAGGTAGACCAGCAGGTAGGCCAGCAGGTAGGCCAGCAGGAAGACCAGCAGGAAGGCCAGCAGGTAGACCAGCAGGTAGGCCAGCAGGTAGGCCAGCAGAAAGGCCAGCAGGTAGGCCAGCAGGTAGACCAGCAGGTAGACCAGCAGGAAGACCAGCAGGTAGGCCAGCAGGTAGACCAGCAGAAAGGCCAGCAGGTAGACCAGCAGGTAGACCAGCAGGAAGACCAGCAGGTAGGCCAGCAGGTAGACCGGTAGAAAGGCCAGCAGAAAGGCCAGCAGGTAGGCCAGCAGGTAGGCCAGCAGGTAGGCCAGCAGGAAGACCAGCAAGAAGGCCAGCAGGTAGGCCAGCAGAAAGGCCAGCAGGAAGACTAGCAGGTAGGCCAGCAGGAAGACCAGCAGGAAGACCAGCAGTTAGGCCAGCAGGTAGGCCAGCAGGTAGGCCAGCAGGTAGACCAGCAGGTAGGCCAGCAGAAAGGCCAGCAGGTAGGCCAGCAGGAAGACTAGCAGGTAGGCCAGCAGAAAGGCCAGCAGGTAGGCCAGCAGGTAGACCAGCAGGTAGACCAGCAGGAAGACCAGCAGGTAGGCCAGCAGGTAGACCAGCAGAAAGGCCAGCAGGTAGACCAGCAGGTAGACCAGCAGGAAGACCAGCAGGTAGGCCAGCAGGTAGACCGGTAGAAAGGCCAGCAGAAAGGCCAGCAGGTAGGCCAGCAGGTAGGCCAGCAGGTAGGCCAGCAGGTAGGCCAGCAGGTAGGCCAACAGAAAGGCCAGCAGAAAGGCCAGCAGGTAGACCAGCAAGAAGGCCAGCAGGTAGACCAGCAGGTAGGCCAGCAGGAAGACCAGCAGGAAGACCAGCAGTTAGGCCAGCAGAAAGGCCAGCAGGTAGGCCAGCAGGTAGACCAGCAGGTAGGCCAGCAGAAAGGCCAGCAGGTAGACCAGCAGGTAGGCCAGCAGGAAGACTAGCAGGTAGGCCAGCAGGAAGACCAGCAGGAAGGCCAGCAGAAAGGCCAGCAGAAAGGCCAGCAGGTAGGCCAGCAGGTAGACCAGCAGGTAGGCCAGCAGGTAGACCAGCAGGTAGGCCAGCAGGTAGACCAGCAGAAAGGCCAGCAGGTAGACCAGCAGGTAGGCCAGCAGGTAGACCGGCAGGAAGACCAGCAGGTAGGCCAGCAGGTAGACCAGCAGGTTCAGTTCAGTCCTTACTGGGAGAGTATTCCTTCTCACTTTGTAGATGGTTTGGAGTCTTTATCTGCTGAGCACACATCATCAGTTTTGACTTTGCAAAGAGAACAACAGTCTAAACCATTTTCCCACACATGCATATAAAAATACAAATATCTGCGGTATTCACTCCAGACAAGATTTTCTAAACATCTTCTTGGTGATATCTCCAGAAAATTCCAGAACAAAACAATGTGTATGTTGCTTTCCACCACTTGATATGTGAACATGTGGTTTTGATATTGACATCCAAAAACGCTCTTTACTGAGCGTCCTCCTTTCTTGAGATGCAGAAAAATAAACTTGCTGATTACCACAATGTCGTTTTTTCATGGTGTCCTGCCTAATGTGGGCTTGAGATGGGCCCCTACCTTGTGTTTCTGTGAGAGCACTGTGTGCATGTGTGAACAGCATCTCACTGCTTTTTTTCTGTGGTAAAACACTACTTTAAAATTTTAATGAGTTACAAGAAGTCCTCATCAACTCACTCAATTTTACTGATTTACAGAAATTTCAATCTATCAAATTCTAATGTTTTTCAATTCCATTTTATTTAAATAGAGCCACATTACAACAAATGTCATCTCAAGGCACTTCAAAGATACAATCCAATTCAAGCCAATTAGCATCCAATTCATTGTAATACAATCAAAATTCCAATCAAATCTAACCCTAGTTTTTCATACCTTTTCAGGACACAAAAGATAATCTTCTGGTCCTCACCAGGTCCTAAAATGAACTAAATCTAAGCTCAGACTTTGCTGAAAGAGGGGTTAGGGGTTAGGGTTAGAAAGATGGCCCCTCTGATGGCTGCCTCTCTTTGTTTTGTTTTGATCGTAGGGTTAGGGTTTTGCCACACTCCTGGGAGCTCTTACACTAGGGATGAGCTAATGAATATTAAGCGTACGACCCCATAAGATTTATTTCCAACTCTTGTAACCTCATCTACCGCTATTTTGAACATGCATATCAGAGTTACTCTTGCCTTAGCGTTAAAAGTTAAATGCCGAAGGAGAGGGAAGCGAGCTGGGGGGCTTCTTCGTCTGCACCAGCACAGCTTCCAAACGCCATTCCTGGGTATATTCCTTTCCAATGTCCGCTCGCTGGGAAACAAACTGGACAAGTTCCCAGAGACTTGTCCTTATCTGCCGCTTTGTGTTTCACGGAGAAATGGCTGACTTTTTGAATATATATTAACTATTTATTGAAAGATGTAACCAAAAACCTTAACCTTAAAGGACAAACAGGAGAAATGTGTGGACTGTGTATGGTGGTATAGGGAACACTTTATGGTTTCGGAAAGGGTCAAGAGAATGGAGAAATGTACCAGAATTGCTCAAACTAGGACTTAATTTTAGTCACTATTTAAAGTTAAAAGCTAACAACTTTGAAGTTATTTATCATTTTTAACAGTGAAATCTCTTGACACCACCATACCGTCTTAAAATGAGAAGAAGGTGGCAGACCTCACTTTGGTTGCCACTTAGCCCAGTTAGTCAGCTATGAACACACCAGGTGATGGCCGGTGGTATCCAAGGGGGTCACTCTCTGGGGTCCGCTGTCTCTGGGCCTTTCTTGGTAGTCAGCTGGTTGTGGATGAATTTCCGTGGACTTTCAAGTTGCCTGGCAAGTCTTTGTAGGTCTCTCTTCTCCACTGGGAGCTTTTTGTTACCAAGAAGACGGAGATTTAATACAGAAACTTCCCCATCAAAAATAAACACAATAGTAGAGTGTTGGAGTTAGTTCATTTGTTTGTTCAAATAACCAACTATGGTGAGGTGAACTTCAATTCACAAAATGAACAAAAAGTTGACAAGCTTACACTGGCTTTCTTCACAGTAAAATATTACTGTGTTGTAACATATGCAGCAGCGGAAGTTAAAACAAAAGAGGAAGAACAAAAGATATGGAAACGAGATGAAATGGTGGACAAACAAAAAAATTTATATTTTCCTATTATTTTATTCTTCTTCCTTCTTTCTTTTCCTCTCTCTTACTTTGACTTCTTCTGGCAGTTTTCCGAGTTTGATTCGCATGACGCAGGCTTAGGGTAAACCTTCAGCCAACGATATGCCTGAAAACATTATAGCGTTTGCCTGGGCGTGTAAAGTAGAAGTTTTAATTCTAGTGTTAAGAGTTTGATGAAACAAAGAAAACTCCATTTCTGAAAACACCACACCTTATTCAGATATAAAAATGAAGACATGGAATAAACATGTACATTAAAAAGACATGAAATAAACAACATACTCGGGATTCCGGGTGTGGATCTTGAATACCTCTCAAATACAGATGGATATCTGTAAACTTACGACATGTGAATAAAGGACCAAGCGATGTTTAGCAGCACTTCCAGCAGCAGGAATGACACCGCCTCCAAGCATTGACTTTTTAACTGATTCACCTTTTCCAATGGCAAGCGCACTGAAGCTACCACTCTTGGATCCTGACAGTCTCTTTAAGACAAACATTGAGTTTGGGATCCAGAATGCTCCAGGATTTGGATGTTTTTAGATGTCAAAAGGACTACCCATAAATGTAATAAGAGCTGTGGCCTGATTTAGGCTCTTTTATTCAACTTACAAGGTCACGTTTACTTGTTTGCGTCAGTCACGGCCTCTTGTAAAAGGCTTGTAAAGGGACTTGTTATAAGCCCCTTTCACACTGAGGAATAACCCGCGTTTAATCCGCGAATTTAGTGTGTCCGCTGTTCCTTTCACACTGCCGACCCGGGCTGCCATGTCAACTCGACTCGCCTTTCCACCCACGTCGGACCCTAGTCTTTTTGCCGAGCCGAGTTTGGTGTGAACGACGCGGGTCGGACGTGGGCGTGGCGTGACGTGAGGAGTTTAAAAGACAGAATGGACAGCTGATTCAGAACAACAGCGACAGGTGAGGACAAGTTTTACTCTGTTTTACATCAAGTTCGAGACATTTTTGAAGATGGCCAACTGGGGAGACAAGGAGGTCCGCAAGCTCCTCAGCCTCCGAGCAGAGGACGTTATTTACCGCCACATTTCGGGGACGGTGAAAGATGGACCTCTGCTGGAAGGGCTGGCGAGAAAGATGGGAGAGCGCGGTTTCCCACGCAGCAAGACGCAGGTGACCAACAAACTGAAAGCCATGAGGAAAAAGTTCCATGCTGTTAATGACCACAACGGCAGGAGTGGCAGAGGGCGATTGGACTGGCCATATTTTGACATGTGCCACGCCATCTGGGGAGGAAGCCACTCTGCCAACCCCATTGCCATTCAGGGCAGCATGGAGCTCGCACCCGCTCCTCTTCCCACACCACCGTGCTCCACCATAGTGCTCTTGTATTCTCTGCATATGTTCTTCGGCGTAAAATAACATCTCCATGAACTGCATATACACTTGCGTGACCGAACAAACAGCCAGCAACAAAAACAAGTCCTCAAGGCAGGGTCGGACTAGGAAAAGAAAAACGCCCTGGCAATTTTCCCCGGGACCAGCCCCCCCCCCCAGTATTAATTAGTATCTCCAATCTAATTAAATAAAAATAAAAAAAAACGAGCACAGACCGCTCATACAGTCAATGGCACGTACCCATAGAAAAAATACACACTCACACACACATCACACAACCTGACTATCGACTGCTAACAACCATGATCAGTAACCTACACAAACCCAGACACATAATGGCTCGGCGGCCAGCAATCGGATAAACCAATGAAGTGAATCAATCCTGTGAAAGAGTGAAAACAAGTGAATGAAACCTGCACTCACCCATTATGAAGTTAACTATGCCAGCCCCTCCATAATCTTGCCCCTACTCAGCCAACTCCTTGACGTCGGGTATGGTTGGTAACGTTACTGCGGCTAGCATTAGCAACTAGGCTGCTAGGCTTGCTAAATCGGTAAGCATTAGGCTACTGAAGAAAGCTAGTCTTTTTAGCTACGTTATATTATCATCTTTCTTCTCGGCTATAAGTTAACCTTTGTTTACGGCCACTGGCCCAAACCTGACGCGCTAGCTGTCAAATCACCTGGAAGTTTTCACCGTAAGTACTGGCGCACACACAAAAGTTCGAACATCAACGGTCGCCATATTGTGCACAGAGCTCTCCAGACATATCTTTCTTTCATTCCGCCCAGATTAAATTTAATGCCACTCTTCGAAAATCGGCGAAATTTAAGACATTTTAAGACCTTAAAAAACGTATTTTTTATTTAAGACTTTTTAATACTTTTTAAGGATCCGTGGAGATCCTGTAATGGCGGTATGGACAGATCCACTTGAGGGATGGGGGCAGGGGGGCGCAATCGTAACACGCACCTGCCTCTGAACTTGTCCTGAAGAGGCAAGGTCTGTGCAAACCCCCCCCCAAAAACAATGTATACAATACATTACGAGCCACATGGCCATTAACGGGCTGCTAGCAAATGTAGACTAGATAAATACATTTAAAAATTGTATATTTAAAAAAAATAAAATAAAAAATCGGAGGCCACCGGCCCAGATGTGGACCGGCCCACCGGGCATTTGCCCGGTCGCACAGATTGCCAGTCCAAGCCTGCCTCAAGGTGTCCCGCCATCGTTGGTTTGAAAAATTTGATGCAGACAGGTGTATTTAACCCTACCTCCGACGCATGGCTTGTGCCTACGTCATTGTACACGCCCAGCATTTTCTGTGTTTCGTGTGACGCTCTGCCACTAGGCAACGCCCCCTGAACTCGGCTTTAGGCGGCACGGGTCACCTAATACGCCAATTGTGGTGCACCCAAATATGTGCAACCACATTTGGTATTACAGTGGAAACCGCTTATAGTGGTCACGGATATAGTAATCAACCGCTTATATGGATCAAAAGGCTTGGGACGGAATCATTTCTATACAAATGCTGTTTAAATAATTCGTTTATAGTGATCAAGAAATCCGCTTATAATGTTCATTTTTGGCCATTTTATGAATGTAAACATGTGCAAAAATAATTTTAAAACTACGTGTAGCTATTTTATTTTTTACTCCCTTGATTCCTTTCTGGACGTCTGCTTCTGCCTCGCTAGCCAACGTAACGAGTTGACACCGGGCAGCAAGCGCGCGAATCATGGCTGGAAAAAGGAAGTCATGGAGGAGCATGTGTCCGAGGATGGGTGCTGGAGAGCGGATTGAATGCGCGTGTGACCGCTGGAAGCTCCAGGCTGGTTCTTGTAAGATGGGAGGCCGGTGTTCATTCGATTTCTCCTACTTGTCGAGAATTGCTACTTTGTGGTTTTGCGCATGCGCCGAGCCGATTTTCTAAGTTTCGTTTTCACACCAAGTAGCACAAATCGACAGAACACCGGCACGGAGGAGCATAGATCCGAGCAGGGGTGCTGAAAGGCGGATTGAATTCAAACTTTATTTTCTGACTTGTAAGAAAAAAAATGCACCGGCGGCACAGCAGAGAATAAGTTACGTACTGTATTTGAGTTAGCCTACAGTATGTCTGCGCACTGCGCAGTACTGTAATTAAATTTGCATGATAATAAAATTCAGTAAATGCTGAAGCTATCCGTTTTATTTAATTTTTCTCATTGAAAAACGATACAAATGGCATTTAGATGATATTCTCCATAAAAAATAAGTGAAATACCTGTACTGTAATACAACTTCGGTTTTAGTAATCAACCGCTTATAGTGTTCAAATTGGCTCTGGACCAACGTGATCACTATAAGCGGTTTCCACTGTATTGGATTAAGTTAGAGACCAAACTTTTCTAAGCGCTTAGTGTGTGTTAATATATTCTGATAATTAATACAATTATTTTACATTTATCAATAGGCCTATTGAGAATGAGGAGTTGTCGTCATAGTACAGAGCCCCGCCCCTATCCGCCATGTTGGCAGAATGCTAGCGAGAAAACGCCATTCTCTCCGTTCGTTTACATTGTACGCGTGTGTTTTTAAATCAGTAAGTTTAAACAGTGCGGAATTGCAAGAACATGCCTGGAAATCACTGCTGTGTGAAGAACTGTTCCAGTAGCTCACATAATACGTTTGGGAAACATAGGAACAACGAAATACATTTTTTTCGGTTTCCTAAATGGATGCAGCATCAGGGAGAGCAGGCGTCTGACCTGACGAGGAGACGCCGGGTTGCCTGGCTGGCTGGACCTTACTTTCGATTGCACCCCTCCGTCGATGAGTGTGTTCTCTACATTTTCACTCGGGTACGTTATCTAAAAATCTCTTTATGTTGTTGTCTCTTAAAGTTACGAAGTTACTTTATGTTGCACCCAGCCACAGCAGAAAGTCTCGTACAATTCCAGAGATTTGTGACTTTTAAACTCCTGCATAGTGTAGTAACTTACACCAAAGACAAGATAATTGACTATGTCCATATATGTGCACGGAGGTAACTGGTCCAGGTCTCTGTGCCATTCTGCTGCAGGGAGCTCGTAAGGATCAATATTTTGGATGCTGGACAGTTTCTCCAAAAACCGCTGCTTTGCGCTTGTAATAAGCTTGTCCCTGCAAGGTCCCTTTTCTTTCGCCTTATCTCTCAATTGCTTTGCTTTCTTTCTTTCTTTTGTATTCGTCTCTGCCCTGCCGAAATGACAAATGCGGGAGGATATCCGTTAAGTTAATGGCGTTGCCCCTGGCAACCAATAGATTCTTCTGCCAACATGGCCGACCGGAGTCACGTGACTCCTCATTCTCAATAGGCCTGTGTGGATATTGTTAAGTAAAGGAGAGAACTTGGTGAGCGGAACATTTGGCACTGTAGATGCCGCCCTCAGTTGCCTATTGCGGACGGACTTCCCGTTTCCCTTTAGACGCAATCTGGAGAAAGAGACGAGTGTTACTGTGTTTCTTGCTCTTAAGACTCCACCTTTATTTTACAGGTCAGTACTTGGTTAAAATTGCCATAAATGACAGCCTTAAGCTTCGTATTGGTTCTATAAGTGATGAACAGTAATTGTGTGGTGATTTATGTGTCTTTCGAAACAGTTGTAAAAGTTTATTGAACCGTGTCAAAGTATTAGCGGTAAAGCCGAGCCACATTGCGCTCGTAGTCTCGCGAGAGTTCGCCAGCTCAAGCTTAATGCATTGCTTTTCACAGTAAACTCTATTCGTTTTTTGCACTTTGTATATTGCTCCAATTTATTTGACAAGACTCCTGATGTGACTTAATATGTGTTATATGAACCTAGAATGTAATATTTGTTCAGTATGTAGAGAAAGTAATGTAAATTTGCTATGTTGTTCATATTTTGGTTGATTATATGGGAATATGGTTTGGTTAAGTCATATTGAGTTCATTGATATACATTCTAAAGTGCATGTCCATATTTGAATAAGTTTTATACACTTATGTAAGAAAACAGATGAGCAATCTTTAGTTTTGCACTGTGTTTATGGTAGTCAGTGAGGTGTTGAAGGATCCCTTATGTAGTCTGTAAGTCAACTGAAACTGTATTGGGGAGCAATAACAGCTATGGTAATTACAGATGCATATTGCTGTAAATGGACCTTTATTTAGACCTTCATTTAGACTTTAGCTATGATGTAAACAGGACAAGAAAATGCACTGGTTGTAAATTGTATGTGTTGAATCAATGAAGAGACGCAATCTGGAGAAAGAGACGAGTGTTACTGTGTTTCTTGCTCTTAAGACTCCACCTTTATTTTACAGATTTAATTCTTTTTGTTATTGTGGTCATCATGCCCGAGACCCGCAACACAAGCGTTCACATTGCTCGACGCGGGACGAAGTGGCAATTTGGACCCGCTAAGGTAGCGGGTCTCAGTGTGAAAGGGGCTAAACATTAAAGTGATTGTTCACCCGTGTGAGGGCTTCTATACATTGTTTGAACCTGTGCAGTTAGCTACTTTCAGATCTTATCCATCAATATTTCAGAGCCATATTTCCTCTTTTTTACAGCTCAATACAGTATATATTTTAAAGAACAACGTGAAATCAGAGCGAATGCGTTTCGCAAGTAATTGATGTTTACATAAACATTGAATCATAAAATTAATCAAATTTAATTTTAATGTCCCCACTTCAGACATCCCAAGTTCCAAAAACTCATTTCAGGGAGATGCTTACCCCCCCCCCCCCCCCCCCCCGGCCGCCTATTTAATTTTTGGGGGTCTCTAATTTTGCCTATTTATCAACATATTAAATTGGGGATTTTTCAAAAGGCTTAGACAGGCTGGATATAGATAGTTAGATACTGTAGCTGGCTAGTTAGATATAGAACTACACAATTTAGTAACTAAATGTGTATTGATACTTTAAATAAGTGTTTGATACGTTTTGCTTTATTTTATAACAGCATTTAACCTACAGAAATAAAATGCAGATGATGGCGCGTTCAACTTAGCCTACCTCCACATGTTTTACAGTCATTAAGTCCGCCGTGGGCAATACTGAAGTCACTATTGCATACAGTGCACCTCGCCACGGTGTCATCATTCTTCACCTTCTCTACACATGGATATACTTTAGTATGTTCTGCTGTAAAATGAGTCTTATATTTTCGTTTTTTACTTGAGGATTCACCCTCTGCCATTTGGCAGGATGCACAGGTTTGAGTGGTAACTTAGGTGACTGTCAGAGAGTAAATCGAAGCCCTCCCACACCGAACCTTATTGGCTTATTTTGCTGACTAAAGCAATCAGCGCGCCCTCTGACAAGCAGTCGCCCTGAACGTTCGTTGAACAGAGCATCGCTTTGGACAGATACGCACAGGTTTCACACCTCTCCCCACACGCCTCTCTCTCTCGTGCCTGCGCATTTGAAATGCGCATGGTGCACGAGTTATTGTCTGCACGCCCTCACTCGCATTGAAAAAAAAAAAAAAAACACTCCCTCACATAGTCTAAAATCCGGGATATTTTATCCGACTCGCGGGCATCCGTGATTAACTATCAATATCAGAGAGACTCCCGGAACTTCCGGGAGACTTGGGATGTCTGCCACTTCAGTCCCAGAGTTCAAGTTGCCAAACCTGTAAATTCAAAAGAACCACATTTTAAACTTTTGGGATCATATCCTGTAATTTATCCCTTGAAGCAGTTTGTAAATGTCAGATCATATTTGTGAATGTGAAATGATCAAAACAGGCATGTATAGTCCACCAATCATTTATTGATAAAGCATTAAGATGCCCTGCGATGGACTGGCGGCCTGTCCAGGGTGTACCCCGCCTCTCGCCCATTGACTGCTGGGATAGGCTCCAGCCCACCCGCGACCCGATCGACGGATTCAGCGGTATAGATAATGGATGGATGGATGGATGGCATTAAGATGCATTAAAGTGAAACACTAAATCAGGAAAATATTGTTCATGTTAATAGCCGCTTTCGGACAGACCGTTCTAAGAAAGTAGTTATCAGAACTACCCTCCTCGAATTTCGTTCTGATAACTATCCTTCCCCAGCGGAACTGTTTCAGTCTGCATTCGCACATGAGTTGGGACCTGATAGGGACTGATGCGCCGCGCGCAGCCGTCTGCTTCAGTGACGTGTTAGCCGTTAGCCATTTAGCGATACATTCAAACACAAAACAAAACGGTAAAAGTAATGAGAGTAGAAAAAACACCACCAAGAAGCTAATATGGAGAGCGGGGAGGCCACCGTGTTTATGGTCTGCATGATGGTGATATTAATCATGGACAATCACATCAGGCGTCTAATATCGAGGCTGGAAAAGCTCACAGAGAGAGTCAGGAGATACTTTTTCATTTCATGAAGGAAGAAAGGAGAGCAGAGCGCTGCAGACAAATGAGACCAGTGTAAGTTTAACTTATTAAACACCCACCGGTTCTGTCTGTGTCTATGATGAAACATTTCAGCCGTGACAGCATGACATGGGGCGTAGCTACCGACCACCACACACCTCCGTCAGATGCGTTCTATAGAACCATGAAAAGACCCGACCTCGGAGAAGGAGCTAAATAGTTATAGGAACTGAGGGAGAAAGCCCCGAGTTCCTGTATGTCCGAACACGGGAGAAAACGGCCCCGCGGATTAAAAGGTTATTAGAACTGCCAAAGGTTCCTACAGTCCGAAAGCGGCTATTGTGAAAGGTAGAAAGTTCCAATAGTCCATATTTATAGCTGAACTATTTCCTCTAGAGTGATGTCCAGTTCTGAGGCTGTCTTCCAGTTTTGTGGCTGTTGTAGTCCGTTTCGTTCCACAGAATGTTGTAGGTATTCCTCAATGTCTGGATCACCGCATAAATCAATCACTTGCCTAGCCTCAGAAAACACATCCAGTTCCCTGTCTTCAACAGCGAATCCACAGTCCCTTGAACCAAATCTGCTAAATTAGATGATACAATGATATTAAGGACAAGGTTTGAAGTGGTCATTGTTAGATTAGTTTGCTTGTTGACACACAGAAATTTAGAAACAATGGTAGAGACAGATAGCTTCTAAATTCAAGAATGGATTATACCAACATGAACAATTGTCCAAATATATTCCAGTTTAGACTATACCATAACACCTTGCATTTCTTGTAATGTATATGATCATTACTACCTGTGAGGCCAGCGATACAGTTCATTTGGAATCCCTCCTGGACATGATGCAAGTCTGCTTGGTCGAATCCGGTGCTTGTTCCATAGATCCATGCATTCATCCAGGTCTTGCTGCAGAAGATTACTGAAGCTAAATCTCAGTAAGCACTGGTGTTCATGACTGCCACTGAAGAGTCTCTCAGGTCTCCAAACAAGTCCATCCAAAATTGAGACCTACGGATATATTAAATGCAAAGTGACTTATTTCACATGAGAGGAAAAAATTAATAACCATAAGTCACGTTTTGAATACACTGGTGAATACATGGTGAATAGCATCACAGAGAAATCAGAATGTAAACCATATGATTAACACAATAGTAATCAACTGCTGATGTGATTCAATAACTAATAATAATTTAAGGTAAACACAAGAAACTTGGACCAGACTCGGTGAATAATTCCCTATACTCCCTATAATATAGATCAGTGAGCAGTGCTGACCAACATGTCATTGGGGTCATCAGGTGGGAACCTCCTTTCATCAGTGTTTCGTCTAGTTGGGCCCAGGACACCTCCAGGAGGCTAGACGGTGATCACTGGCGTCCCAGAGTCGCCCCCCTAATGCCAGCCATCACTGCTCCTCACACCACAACAACCATCTTTTACAGCCACAAGCTACCTCAGCCTCTCACCAACTGCACACCAGTCACAGCGGGGTGGGGATGCAAACCCTGGTTCGGGTAGGGGGTAATGAAAATATAGAGGGTGCCAGAGGTGGAGGCAGGACAAGACACACCAGCAGATTGAGCAGACAAACTCACGTAAACAGTCCTATAATCACTAACGATGCCAGCAAAAACAAAGCCATACAACTCACTCAAAGCCAACTCACCCAAAATGGCCGCCTGGTTTCAAAAGGCTCACATGGGCCACACCCTCCACTTAAATATCTTGAACTTCTTCTTTGCTTTTTCCAAAAGTCTGTTTACCCTAAGTGCTCCCCCTGCTGGGCCCCCAGTTGCTATTGCATCTTCTAATCCAAATCCACTGGCTGGATTTTACTGCTTTATCTGAAACCTCCTTCACTATTTTTCTCACACTCTGTCCACTTACACCCAGCTCCCTCAACAATGAGACAACAGACTTTGCAACAAATCCTCTACATCCTACTTCCACTGGACAGATCCTAACTTTCCATCCTCGCTGCTCTGCTTCTGCCCCCAACTCCACATACCTAAGCTTTTTCCTTTCATATGCTTCTGCTACTAATTCCTCCCAAGGAACAGTCAGCTCTATGAAATAGACTCTCATTCTACTCCTAGACCACAAAACTATATCAGGCCATAGATTTGTAGAGGCTATCTCCTGGGGAACAACAAGCTTATTTCCTAAATCTACCTGCATCTCCCAATCACAAGCATCCTCCAAGCTGCCGTGCCTCCTTATCGTCTTTTTAACTTTCTCCCCCTCTTGAACAAACTGAATTGCCACTCTCTTCACCTTAGACCCTCCTAAGTTTACCTGCCTTCGTTTATCTTCAATACCTGCAGCTAAGCTTCTTAATACTTGGTCATGTCGCCACGTATACCGGCCTTGTGACAGACTAACCTTACAACCTGACAAAATATGCCTTAGAGTTGCAGTACCTGAACATAACGAACATAACGGGTCTCCATTTACCCAGAGTTTTAGGTTCTGGGGAGTTGGCAATACATCATATGTTGCGCCTATCAAAAATCTAATACTCCTTTCCTCCATACTCCACAGTTCTTTCCAACTAAGCTTTTTCTTCTCTACACCTTCCCAATTCAACCACCGTCCTTGCTTAGTCTGAGCCACTGCCTTTGCACCCCTTAACATTTCCTCCTGTCTACGAACCTGCTCAACAACTAGCTTTCTCTTCTCCTTGGGACCTGCTCTACTCCACACAGGTTTGTCTGGGCCAAGCCCCAAGCCTCCCCGGCCTATTTGCACATTACCCACAATCTCTGCATGTCTAAGAGTTGCTTCTGCCTCCTGAGCTGCCAATCTTGGATTCCATTTCCTCCCCTTGGTTGGGTTTGGAACCACCTTACTAACTACCACATCTTTACTCCCAGCTAACAGGAGCTCTGTCCTAACTTTAGTACATTTAAACTCCTCTACTAGACTTGATACTGGGAGCTGGAGTATGCCTTTCCCATACAGTGCTGGGACCCAATAGGATTCCTGTATTAGTTAGTAAAAGAAGGAATTGAAAACAGTCAACCTGCTGGGTGAATCTAATCTGTTAACGGTACCACGTACAACTCAGAATACAACAGAGACCAGTGTAAACTCCACAAAGCTAGCCTTACTTAATATTAGATCTCTGTCCAATAAGTCACTGTTAGTTAATGACTTCATAATTTCACACAATTTAGATTTTCTTTTTCTGACAGAAACATGGTTAACAGAGAGCACAAGTGCTACTGTTCTTAATGAAGCAGCCCCCCCAAACTTTAGTTTTATGGATAAATGCCGAAATGGGAAGAAAGGTGGGGGGGTGGCGGCCTTATTTAAAGATACATTCCAGTGTAAAGAGATCTCATTTGGTGAATTCACTTCTTTTGAATATCTGAGTTTTATTTTAAAGGGTGTTCCTAAAATCCTGTTCTTAATCATTTACAGATCTCCAGGATACTGTGCAAGTTTTATTGATGAATTTTCTGAATTATTGTCTGTTATTTCGACTGATTTTAACCATTTCATCTTGACCGGGGATTTTAACATTCACATAGATAATATGACGGATGGTAAAGCCAAAGAATTTTCTTCTGTGCTGGACATGTTTGGTTTGTGGCAACATGTAACAGAACCTACCCACCTTCGAGGTCACATTCTGGACCTGGTCATTTCTAAAGGTGTTGATATTTCTTCTGTTGTTGTTACTGATTTGGCCTTGTCTGACCATTTTTATATTCTATTCGATTTATTTATCACTCAGAATGTTCGAACAACCAGCTTCTCAGTTAAGAAGAGGTACATTACAGTGTTTCCCACAGATGTGAAGGCAATGTGTGGTGGTGGGCCACGGGGGGTGGGGGGGTGTAAAAATTTAAAATTCTTCAAAATAATTCCTTCGTTAATAATTGCTCACACAGAACTTTATTGTATTAACCCATAAGAACCCAGACCCATTTCTACTAAAATGAAAATTAAGGGGGTTATAACACAGACTAAATAGACCACATAGAACCCATTTCAGAATTTTTTTCCAAAATACCACCCCCCACTGTCAGAGATCTGTAATATGACATATATGTCACATTGGGAGTTAAGAACCTGGATAATTTCTCCATCAAGGAAAATTATGGGGGACGTAAGGATGTGTGACACCTGTGTCACGGTGGGTAACACAGGTGCGGCTTATCTGCAGATATTCACATCTTCATTGTAAACAAATGAATAACATAGCTAATTACACTGGTCGGACTGTTCAGCTGTTTCAGACTGATACCTCCGGTTCAGGCTGCTCCTCATCCTCAACACGCACGTCTCTTTTTCAATCGCGGAAAAGATTTTTCAATACTCATCTGGATTGAAGCAGCAAACATTCAGTGTAAAGGGCGGATTATACTTCTGCGTCTATCGTCTTGACGTGTTGCTTTGCTCTGGTCGCGAACCACTTTTCATGTTATGGTTCTGCAACCTCGGTCTGGAATTTCTCGGGACGCACAGCAGTTTCCCCTCGCAAGAATTTCGGTGGGTGGTGACGAGAACTTTCGGCGGCGCCGGCGGAAGTGTTTATTTTTCAAAAAAAAAAAAGTGTATGCAAGATATGGATCTGGAGTTGCTCGACATCGAAGAAGAACAGCTTCTTTTATTGGAGTTGGCGAAAATGCAAAGGAGGAAGCCACACAGACAACCGGCAAGGCACACCGAGGACCAATCACAGCCGCTTTTGTCTGCGCACTTCCGTTGGTGGTCTGCGTGCGTCCGACGTGTAGTCAGGATTTTTCTGAGGTGCACGACAACGCGCGCAGAGCCTCTGCGTGGGGGAGTGGTCAAGATTTTGACGCTCGCAGAGGCTCTGCGTCCGAGCGTCAGAGGCTTTGCGCCTGAAGCATAAATCAGGCTTAAGAGTTTAAAAAAACTACTTTATTTGATTCACAGCTGCTAGTGTTTTGACCTCGACAACCCAACTACATTTTTTTTTTTTTTTACGGCAAACTTGCGACTAGTTAACTTTATAAAGAAGTCGTAATCGCTTGTTTGCTATGGGACGGGACGGGACAACATTGTATTCAAAATATAAAATATTTTTATAGGACTTTTTAATGTGTGATTTTATAAAGGTGCACGTGATACCAACCTTTCGTGAATTTCGCCAGCCGTCTTCTTTCGGTTGAGCTAATCTAACGCGACGCTGAAGCTAGCAAGCTTCCACGCTTCCAGGGATGATCTCGCTGATGGAGACACACGCGGTGTGCACGGAGGGGAGGGGCTGTGTGTGTGTGTGTGTGTGTGTGTGTGTGTGTGTGTGAGTAGGCTATGTGAGAGAGACGCATGACTGACAGAGAGACAGAGCAGGGAAAGGAAATGCAGCTTAACGAATACGAGTATTTTTTAAATAGCGTTAAAAAAGATAATAATAACGAAACGCAATATGTGGCGGCCGGTGTTGAATCTGTGGCGCACCGCCACGAATTAGTCTATGTGTGGGAAACACTGCATTAATGAGAAAACAAGTGCTCAGTTTAGGGAGGCCATAGCTATGTTACCAACAATGAGCGCAGAGTCTGTTGAAGGACTGCTGGATCATTTCAACTTAAAAATTTTGAATGCAATGGAAGCTGTTGCACCGATAAGAATCAAGAGCACCTTGATCAAACAGAAAACTCCATGGAGAAACACCACTACGGTCAAAAACCTGAAAAGAGAATGCAGGAAAGCTGAACGTAAATGGAGGAAAACAAAGCTTCAGATTCACTATGAGCTGTACAAACAAAGCCTCCATAGTTATAACAATGAGCTGTGCAAGGCCAGACAGCTGCATTTATCTGAAATGATTAATAAGAATGTCAACAATTCACTGGCATCAGGCATTTTTCCCAAGTCACTAAAGACAGCTGCCATTAAGCCACTCCTAAAGAAGAGAACTCTAGACGCCTCTATGATGAACAACTATAGACCTGTCTCTAATCTGTGACGCTTTGCGGTAAGACGTGTTGCATCACTTCCTGTTACCTTGTTTGTGTACTGTGGAATTTCTTGCTCCGCTTGGAGTACTGATAATCACTTTATAACTTACACAATTTTGCATAGTTAAACTCTATAGCTTACAGTTCTGTTCTAACACACTCCTACAGATCTTTATTCTCACTTTTTAGCGGTGTGTCTGGTTCTCTAGCTTAGCATGGCTACCAGTTCTCTCCCTCCTTCTCCTGCTTTCACCTGCTCCGTGTGTCAGATGTTTAGTTACTCCTCTGCCTCCTTCAGCGATAATGGTACATGTAACAAATGTAGTCTTTTTGTAGTTTTGGAGGCGAGGTTATCTGAATTGGAAGCTCGGCTCTGCACTGTTGAAAATCAACCGATAGCGAGCCAGGTCCCTTTAGCCAGTGTGGAGCCACCTAGCGTAGCTAGCTCAATTAGCCTCCCCCTAGCAGAACCTGAGCAGCCAGGATTACAACGTGGCTGGGTGACTGTCAGGAAGAGGCATAGCTCTAAAGTCAAGCCCGTTGTTTACCATCGACCTGTCCACGCTTCTAACAGATTTTCCCCACTCAGCGACACACCCGCTGAGGACAAAACCCTGGTAACTGGCAGCTCCATAGTCAGAAACGTGGCATTAGAGGCACCAGCGGCCATAGTCAAATGCATCCCAGGGGCCAGAGCGGGCGACATAGAGTCCTATTTAAAACTGCTGGCTAAGGATAAACGTAAATATGGTAAAATAGTTATTCACGTCGGCGTTAATGACACCCGGTTACGCCAATCGGAGGTCACTAAAATTAATGTTGCATCGGTGTGTAATTTTGCCAAAACAATGTGGGACTCCGTAGTTTTCTCTGGACCCCTGCCAAATCTGACCAGTGATGACATGTTTAGCCGCATGTCGTCCTACAATCGCTGGTTGTCTAGATGGTGTCCAGCAAACAATGTGGGCTACAGAGATAATTGGCAATCTTTCTGGAGAAAACCTGGTCTGATGAGGAGAGACGGCATCCATCCCACTTTGGAAGGAGCGGCTCTCATTTCTAGAAATATGGATGAATTTATTTGCCACCCTAAAACATGACAACCCAGGGCTCAGACCAGGATGCAGAGTTGTAGTCTTACACACTTCTCTGCAGCTTCCCACCTGCTGCTACCCACCCAATCAATTAACACAAAAGGAGCAAATCCTCTTGTGCAAAAAGAAATTATTAAAACAAAAACTTTAACTGAACAAAAACATCAAACTATTAAATGTGGTTTGCTGAATATCAGATCTCTCCTTTCCAAGTCTCTGTTAGTGAATGAGTTGATTTGTGATCATCATATTGATATATTTTGTCTTACAGAAACCTGGCTGCAGCAGGAGGATCATGTTAGCATCATGTTAGCATTAATGAAGCAACTCCCTCTGACTGTTTAAATGTTCACGTTCCTGGAACCACAAGCAGAGGAGGAGGAGTGGCAGCTATTTTCAGATCAGGGTTACTAATCAGTCCCAGACCCAAGATTAGTTTGAGCTCTTTTGAATCTCTGATTCTCAGTTTTTCCCACGCAAAGTGGAAATCCCAGAAACCTCTTGTGTTTGTTGTTGTGTATCGTCCACCTGGCCCTTATTCTGAGTTTCTGTCTGAATTCTCAGAGTTTTTATCCCAGTTAGTGCTGAGTACAGATAAAGTCATTGTAGTGGGTGACTTTAATATTCATGTAGATGTTGAAAATGACAGCCTGAATATGAACTTTAATTCTATATTGGACTCTATTGGATTTTCTCAGAGTGTTCAGGGACCGACTCACTGCCTTAATCACACCCTTGATCTTGTGCTGACTTATGGCATTGAGAGTGAACAGTTAACAGTGTTCCCTCATAACCCTGTCTTATCTGACCATTTTCTGATAACCTTTGAGTTTACATTACTTGACTATACAGTTTCTGAGAAGAAATGTACATATAGAAGGTGTCTATCAGAGGATGCTGTAACCAGATTTAAAGAGTTAATTCCATCATCCTTTTCTTCACTGACATGTGCAGATATGACAGAGGACGACTACCTAAACTTTACTCCAGCAGCACTTGACTCTCTTGTTGACAGCACTATAGTTTCAATGCGTACAGCACTGGACAATGTTGCCCCTCTGAAAAGGAAGGTAATCAGTCAGAAGAGGCTGGCTCCTTGGTATAATTCACAGCTGCGTGCTTTAAAGCAGACTGCAAGAAAGCTGGAGAGACAGTGGTGTTCCTCTAATTTAGAAGAGTCTCAGTTAGTCTGGAAAGATAGTTTAACAATGTATAAGAAAGCCCCTCGTAAAGCTAGAACTGCTTATTATTCATCATTGATAGAAGAGAATAAGAACAATCCCAGGTTTCTTTTCAGCACTGTAGCCAGTCTGACAAAGAGTCCGAGCTCTGCTGAGCCAGTTATTCCTTTAACTCTCAGCAGTGATGATTTCATGAGCTTCTTTATTAATAAAATTGTTTCTATCAGAGAGAAGATTGATGGAGTCCTTCCCACTATTATCAGTGATGTATCATCAAGTACAGCAGCTTTAGAAGTATCTTTAGAACCTGATTTGTATTTAGACGGCTTCTGTCCAGTTGATCTCTCTGAACTAACGACAGCAATAGTCTCTTCTAAACCATCAACTTGTGTTTTAGACCCAATCCCAACCAGACTGTTCAAGGAGGTTTTCCCATTAATTGACACTTCCATATTGGATTTGATCAATCTGTCTTTGTTGACAGGATATGTACCTCAGACTTTTAAGGTTGCTGTAATTAAACCTTTACTTAAAAAACCTACTCTTGATTCAGAAGTGTTGACTCATTATAGACCTATATCCAATCTCCCTTTTATGTCTAAAGTTCTTGAAAAAATAGTTGCAGCTCAGCTTTGTGATCATTTCCACAGAAATAATCTGTTTGAAGAGTTTCAGTCAGGATTCAGAGTGCGTCATAGCACAGAAACTGCACTGCTGAAAGTTACCAATGATCTCCTCTTAGCCTCTGATAGCGGACTTGTGTCTGTGCTTGTCCTGTTGGATCTCAGTGCTGCATTTGATACGGTCGATCACAGTATGTTATTACACAGACTTGAACATGTTATTGGGATTAAAGGAACTGCATTAGGCTGGTTTAAATCATATTTATCTGATAGATTTCAGTTTGTTCTTGTAAATGAAGAATCTTCCTCACACACCAGAGTAAGTCATGGAGTTCCCCAGGGTTCTGTGCTTGGACCGATTCTTTTCACTTTATACATGCTTCCATTAGGTAACATTATTAGACAGCATGGCATAAATTTCCATTGCTATGCTGATGATACTCAGCTGTACTTATCTATAAAACCAGATGAACCCAATAGGTTGGTCATACTACAAGCATGTCTTAAAGACATAAAGACCTGGATGACTCAGAACTGTCTGCTGCTAAATTCAGACAAAACTGAAGTCGTTATCTTTGGACCTGAGCGCTTCAGGGAGAAATTGTCTAGCTATATAGTTACTCTAGATGGTATTTCCTTGGCTTCTAGTTCTACAGTGAGGAACCTTGGAGTTATTTTTGACCAGAACTTATCATTTGACTCGCATATAAAACAGGTTTCTAGGACTGCCTTCTTTCACCTTCGTAATATTGTTAAAATCAGGAACATCTTGTCTCAGAGTGATGCAGAAAAACTAATTCATGCATTTGTTACTTCAAGATTGGACTACTGTAATTCTTTATTATTGGGCTGTCCCACATATTCTCTGAAAAGCCTTCAGCTGATCCAAAATGCTGCAGCCAGAGTTTTGATGAGAACTAACAGGAGAGATCATATTTCTCCAGTTTTAGCTTCTCTTCATTGGCTCCCTGTTAAATTCAGAATAAAATTTAAGATTCTTCTCCTTACATATAAAGCTCTTAATGACCGAGCTCCATCATATCTTAAAGATCTCATTGTAAGATATTTTCCTAACAGAGCACTTCGTTCCCAAACTGCAGGTTTACTTGAGGTTCCCAAAGTTTCTAAAAGTAGAATGGGAGGCAGAGCCTTCAGTTATCAGGCCCCTCTATTGTGGAATAAGCTGCCAGTAAATGTCGGGGAAGCAGACACCCTTTCCACTTTTAAGACCAGGCTTAAAACTTTCCTTTTTTATAAAGCTTATAGTTAGGTCTGTTGAATCTGATAGTGTGTCTGCTAGTGTGTCTTGTTCTGCCTCCACCTCTGGCACCCTCTATACTTTCATTACCCCCTACCCGAACCAGGGTTTGCATCCCCACCCCGCTGTGACTGGTGTGCAGTTGGTGAGAGGCTGAGGTAGCTTGTGGCTGTAAAAAGATGGTTGTTGTGGTGTGAGGAGCTGATCTATATAGGGAGTATAGGGAATTACTCACTGAGTCTGGTCCTTTATTTTATTATTTATTTTTTCGTTAGCACAAGTTTCTTGTGTTTACCTTGAATAGGGATGGCTCAGGTGATCCTGAAACATCCCATAGTTAAGCTGCTATAGGCCTAGACTGCTGGGGGGCCTCATCTGTCACACCTTTCCTCACTTTACTCTCTTTATGTATATGTGATATTATTGCGGTCATTAACTCGTGTTTCCCTGTTCCAACAGATATCCTTTGAATGGTGTTACAGTGCCGCCGTCGTTTCTCTCCACAGTCGCCTCAGGCACGCTCAGGCCGGGAGATTGGACCGAAAAATAAAAAGTTTTCAGTGCAATCTGTTGGTTTTCTTAGCTAGGAAATTGTTTTTGAATTGGCTCTATAAGAACGAATTGGATTATTTTATGAATTATGATTATTATTAATTAATTGAATTCCAATTGGCTTGAATTGGACTTACTATCTAAGTGCCTTGAGATGACATTTGTTGTATTTGGCGCTATATAAATAAAAATGAATTGAATTGAATTTAATTGAATCTCTCTTTTATATCTAAGATTATTGAGAAAGTTGTATTTAACCAGCTCAACGACTTTCTGAATGAAAGTGGAAGTCTTGATAACTTTCAATCAGGTTTCAGACGTCATCACAGCACTGAAACAGCTCTGGTAAAAGTGTTAAACGACATCAGGTTGAATACTGATGCTGGTAATGTTTCAGTCCTGGTTCTGTTGGACCTCAGCGCTGCGTTTGATACTGTAGATCACAGAATCCTGTTGCACAGGCTGGAAAACTGGTTTGGACTTTCTGGAGCGGTCCTTAACTGGTTCAGGTCCTACTTAGTAGGCCGGAGTTATTTTGTTACAATTGGCAGCTATGAATCTGAGCGAGTGGCCATGAGTTGTGGAGTCCCCCAGGGGTCAATTCTTGGACCTCTTCTGTTTAACTTGTATATGCTCCCTTTGGGTCAGATATTACAGAATTTTAACATCAATTATCACAGTTATGCAGACGATACAGAACTTTATGTGTCTCTGTCACCGGACGACTGCAGCCCAGCAGACGTACTGTGTCAGTGTCTGGAGGAAGTAAACACCTGGATGAGAGAGAATTTTCTACAATTAAATGAAGACAAAACTGAGATCATTCTGTTTGGTAGCAAAGAGAAGAGGGTCAGCGTTGGTAAATATCTTGAGACTCGGGACCTTACAATCACTGACCAAGTTGGTAACCTCGGAGTGTTGATAGACTCAGATCTGACTTTCAGCAGCCACATCAAAGCTGTCACCAAGGCAGCTTTTTACCATCTCAGAAACATCAACAGAATTAAAGGTTTCCTCTCCCAAACAGACCAGGAGAAACTCATCCATGAATTCATCTCCAGTAGATTCGATTACTGTAATGCTCTTTTAACTGGACTTCCCAAAAAGAGCATTAAACATCTGCAGCTCATCCAGAACGCTGCTGCTAGAGTTTTAACCCGGACTAAGAGATCTGAACACATCACAGCAGTTTTAAAATCTTTACTCTGGCTTCCAGTCAGTCACAGAATAGATTTTAAAAGCCTGCTGATGGTTTACAAATCCCAGAACGGTTTAGGCCCAAAATACATCTGTGATATGTTCAGAGAATATAAAGCCAGCAGAGCTCTTAGATCCAAGGACTCAGGTCAGCTGGTCCAGTCCAGAGTCCAGACTAAACATGGAGAAGCAGCATTTAGCTGTTATGCTGCAAACAAGTGGAACAAACTGCCAGTGGAGATTAAACTTTCACCAAATGGAGACATTTTTAAATCCAGGTTAAAAACATTTCTTTTCTCATGTGTCTATGCATGAAATATCTTTTAATTTATCTAGACTGTTGCTTGTTTTTAAATTCAATTAAATGATTTTATTTGTTTCTCTTTGTATTCTTTTATGTATTTTAATGCTTCTTCCACTCCCTGCTGCAATGCTTTTATTTTATGTAAAGCACTTTGAATTGTTTGTACATGAAATGTGCTATACAAATAAATTTGATTTGATTTGATTTGATTTGATATGACAGGTCACCCCGGAAACAGAGGACGAGGTCGGGGTCGGGACGTGGATGCGGGAGAGGAGGTCGACGTGGACCACGCCTGAGCTATGACCCGAATGTTTGTTTTTACTTTGGTCAGACTGGAAGCAGGACTGTCCACAGCTGAGAAGGGATGAAATGAGCAAAAGGCTGACTGAGGGTGGGAGGCGGCTTCCGGACCTCACATGCCAGCGGAGCCTCGACCAATGGCTGATAACGCACACACACGCACACACACACACACACACACACACGCACGCACGCACGCACGCACGCACGCACGCACGCACGCACGCACACGCACAACACACAACACACACACAGCACACACAACACACACAACACGCACACACACACACAACACGCACGCACACGCACACAACACACACACACACTCACACAACACACACACACAACACACAAACACACAACACACAAACACACAACACACACACAACACACAAACACACACACACACACAACACACACACAAACACACAACACACACACAACACACACACACACACAACACACACACAACACACACACACACACAACACACAAACACACACACACACACAACACACACACACAAACACACACACAACACACACACACACAAACACACACACAAACACACACACACAACACACACACACGCACACACACACACACAACACACAACACACAAACACACAACACACGCACACACACACACACACAACACACAAACACACAAACACACAAACACACAACACACACACACAAACACACAACACACAACACACACACACACAACACACGAACACACAACACACACACACAACACACACAACACACACAACACACACACACACAACACACAAACACAACACAAACACACAACACACACACAGAACACACACACACACACACAACACACACACACAACACAACACACACAACACACACACAACACACACACACACAACACACACACACACACACACAACACACAAACACACACACAACACACACACACACAACACACAAACACACACACAACACACACAACACACACACACACAACACACAAACACAACACACACAACACACACACACACAACACACAAACACACACACAACACACAAACACACACACACAACACACACACGCACACACACACACACAACACACGCACACACACACACAACACACGCACACACACACACACAACACACAAACACACAACACACAAACACACACACACACACACAACACACACACACACAACACACAAACACAACACAAACACACAACACACACACAACACACACACACAGAACACACACACACACACAACACACACACAACACACACACACACAACACAACACACACAACACACACACAACACACACAACACACAACACACACACACACACACACAAACACACAACACACGAACACACACAACACACACACACAAAACACAACACACACACAAACACACACACACACAACACACAAACACACACACACAACACACACACGCACAAACACACAGCACACAAACACAAACACACACAACACACACACACAAACACACAACACACACACAACACGCACACACACACACACAAACATACAACACACACACACACAACACAAAGACATAACACGCAGACAAACACACAACACACACACACACACACACTTTCTGCTCTGTAATGCAGAGACGCTCGCAGACTGACTCAGGTAGTAAAGGTCTGCTGTTCATGTTGTTTCTGTCCCAGATGTTCACCTCAGGTGAAAGGAACTTCTGCTCATTAAACATCTGAAGCCTCCAAGGCTTCTCCAACTGTTCAGCTTAGTGTTTGGGGGGAAAGTAACATTTATGTTTGACTGGGACTACATCCTCAGGAGTGAAGTCAGGGGAATTTGACCCTCCTCCAAAGCCAAATGGGAACCACGTCTACTCCATGTGTGCATGAGGTTGTGAAGCTTTCAAACACTGGTTTCTGTCATCACAGCTGTGTCCCATTAACCCGATGGGCCCTGATCTCATGGGTAAACTGGGCATTAGTTTAAAGCTGCGGTCGGCAACTTTTTTTTAGTCATATTAGCTTGAACTGTCATGGGATTCTGGAAGTAGAATATTAAATAGGCTGTTTAGGATAAATAACGAAATCTGTAGCTCCCTCTGAAGCCTGTAATCATGCTTGCAAAAACCGAGCGCTCCCGGCTGTTTTTAACCAATCAAGTTAGGGTGGAGGAATCCTACCTGTCAATCACAGCTTGTGCACACGCTGCTGAGCGTGAGTCTGCCCCAGCTTGTGTGCGCTCACACTGGTGTGAACTCACGTGCACAACCTCGTCCACAGAGGGGGAGGGACCTGAAAGTTGTATCAGTTCGAATTTTCCGACTTTAGACTCGCAATTTTGAAAACCTGCCGACTGCAGCTTTAACTTCCACACCAGAGGGTGTTGCAGCCTGACAAAGTCTTCACAGCAGTGCAGTTTGACTCATCAGCTTATGCTGATATATATGCTGATGAGTGGAAACTTCCAGCTCTCCTTCCTCACAACAGGTGGTGGAGGAAGCAAAAGCTTTAGTTTCACCCCTTTCTGATTTCATGCAACCTGCTGATCTGCACTGCACACGTCTCTGTGGGGCTGACTATGACTATGACTTTTGAAAAAAAAAAAGGTATGTCTATTTTATTTTGGAATGCACTGGCTGTGTGTCTCACTCCAGAGCAGTCAGAGGTTTTTAATGTTTGTGGTTCTCACCCTCACGTTTCCTGGGCCAAACCTGCACATTGGCACTGGCAGGGGGGGAGAGTCTGTTGCTAAACTGATTGGACAGTTTCACCTGCTGATCCAAATTTGATGTTTTCTAAACGATTGTCAGCATACAAGAAAACCTTTCTGAGCACAATGCATTGTCAAAGAATTGTGGAACTAGTTCCCACCTCAGAATCATGAAAAATGTTTTGTTTTTTTGGTCTGAAACAGATCTGTCTTCGTTACCCATGTTGGCTGAAGTGCCCACTGATCTTTGGGCTAAAATAAAAAATGATGTGGGGCTGATAAAAGGCTGTGAAGGGGTAATTGTCACCCCTAAATCGGACTTTCGCCCGTGTAAAAAACAATACCCTTTGAAGCCTGAAGCAATTAAAGGGATTAAACCTGTTTTTCAATCTTTTCAGAAAACAGGCATCATTGTTCCCTGTGAAAACTCACCTCCATT
This sequence comes from Odontesthes bonariensis, assembly GCF_027942865.1. Taxonomy (NCBI): domain Eukaryota; kingdom Metazoa; phylum Chordata; class Actinopteri; order Atheriniformes; family Atherinopsidae; genus Odontesthes; species Odontesthes bonariensis. The sequence continues at coordinate 37,500,174 of NC_134519.1, forward strand.
ATTCCTGTTAGAAAGATTAGAGATGCTGGCCAGCCAGAGGTGATGACGTTTTGTACAGAGCCGTGAACAACCCGCTCATTTCTGGAACTGTTGCACAGCTTTCGTCTCTCTTGGCCCTCTTGTTATGCCATACTTACGAACACGCCCCAAACATGGCCGTGTACTCACCTGGGTGGTCCGTGTTCAAGTTGACGCCAGTACCTCATTTTTTAAAAATGGCAGTTCACCTTTGACGCTAAACTGGCAGCTGGTTCCACAGAGAGGGGCCTGATAACTGAAGGCTCTGCCTCCCAAACTGGCAGCTGGTTCCACAGAGAGGGGCCTGATAACTGAAGGCTCTGCCTCCCAAACTGGCAGCTTATTCCACAGAGAGGGGCCTGATAACTGAAGGCTCTGCCTCCCAAACTGGCAGCTGGTTCCACAGAGAGGGGCCTGATAACTGAAGGCTCTGCCTCCCATTCTACTTTTAGAAACTCTGGGAACCTCAAGTTCTAGAATGCGCCGCGGACACACGGGCCGTTTCTCAATACCAAGAATGCAAAGAACAGACTTGTGTTCTTGAGGAGAATGTTCTTGCTAGTCAACCTCGGAAGAATGAACTCGGGAGATCACAAGTACACATGCTCCGTTTTCAGTTTTGAGATGATGCGTTCTTCGTGCCCGAGGCAGCCTGCTCTGATTAAACAGCTGGGCTTTTTCATCCAAGCGCTGACAAGTTTGAGGCGCAGAATTCTTCCGAACAAAATTGTAATCGAAATGCGAACTTGTGTATTGGGACAGTACTTGGGCTACGACTGATGACGTTTCACAAGAACACAAGTACGGACAAGAACGTATATTGAGAAACGGCCACGTATTTACAAAGCGTCACAAGCTGCATTCCAGACTGGAACTCTTGTTTTAGGCACAGCGCTGAGGCTGCTCAAGGGGGGGGGGGGGGCACTGTAACACCATTATATAATGTCACATATAAATAAAGAGAGTAAAGTGAGGAAAGGTGTGACAGATGAGGCCCCCCAGCAGTCTGGGCCTATAGCAGCTTAACTATGGGATGTTTCAGGATCACCTGAGCCATCCCTAACTATAAGCTTTATCAGAAAGGAAAGTTTTAAGCCTGCTCTTAAACGTGGAAAGGGTGTCTGCTTCCCGGACATTTACTGGCAGCTTATTCCACAAGAGAGGGGCCTGATAACTGAAGGCTCTGCCTCCCAAACTGGCAGCTGGTTCCACAGAGAGGGGCCTGATAACTGAAGGCTCTGCCTCCCAAACTGGCAGCTGGTTCCACAGAGAGGGGCCTGATAACTGAAGGCTCTGCCTCCCATTCTACTTTTAGAAACTCTGGGAACCTCAAGTTCTAGAATGCGCCGCTGAGGGTGGCAGCACGTTGGAGTAGCTCTGTACCTCACATTAGGTGCGTTTAATCTGATTAAATGCACGTTTAAACCGATTACACGTGTAAAGAGATTAAATATGCGTCATGTAAACAGTCAAATAATCTCCTTAAATATAAACGGGTTAAATATTTAAGCCGATTACAATAGGTGGTTTGGACCGTTCATATAATCCGATTGAAGGAGGAAATTCCCCATATATACAGGCGCACCTGGATAAACCGTTTATTAGAACACGTTTCATGTTACTGCGCAAGTGTAAGGGCGCGCAAGATAACGTTAATAAAGACTGTGTAGTTCTAGTTAAACGGCAGATAACGGAAGATACCGAAGTTAAAATGACGGCGACGGTGAAGAAGAACAAAAATTGGTCGGGGGAGGAAACGGTGTTTTTATTGAAAACGTTGCAAGAGCAAAATATCATGTCAAAACTGGACGGGAGGAAGATGAGGAACTCGGAAATCTTTAATGATGTCCACACAGCCTTGAAAGAGGCAGGGTTTGACCTGTCCGTTGACCAAATTAAGTCAAGATGGAAGCCCTGAAGGCGCCTACTCCAATGCCAAAAGGCAAAATGGTAAAAGCGGATCAAGCCCGGCCAATTTCGCGTACCAGACGGAAATGGACGACATACTGGGAGGCAGACCCCTTTCGGACGTCAGCCATGGTGTCGATGTCGGATTTGAGGAGGAGATAAATGTTACTAGTAAGTAGCCAAATATCTTTTTTCTATGTGTGTAGCACAGAGGCGGCGCTACAGGGTTGCTTGCAGTTGCTATAGCAACCCCAAGAAATTACTCAGCAACCCTAAAGCAACCCCAGACTTTTTGTCAAAACGACCTATTTAAAACAATAATCCACGCTTTGCTTGACATTTTAGTAAAACGGCATTGAACACGTCCAAATAAACCTCTGGCCGATTGGCATAAGAGACGGCATTTTCACAGCAATGAATGAGATGGACAGGTATGCCTGTCAGTGGTGCGTGTGTGCGTGTGTGCGTGTGTGCTTGCGTGCTTGCGTGCGCGGACTGGGGCTGTCCTGCCCCTTGGCCTTCTATGCAGTTTTTTTTTAAAGAAAAAAAAACAGAGCACCTCATTTTTTCATGTAACACAAAGCAAAGAAACAGCTCAGACATACTGCAACATTTGTTAAAACATCGTCCTATCGGATTAAATTGCTGTAACATGTAAACTCCGAAGAAATTTAATCTCTTTATTTGTGGCTCATGTATACAGTTCGGTCGAATTCTAATAAACCGATTACATGTAATCTCTTTAAACGAAACGTGTCCATATAAACGCACCTATTATTGAGATTTTTTTTGATTTTCTTTTATAAATTTCATTCCTATTTTTTCTTGGAAGAAATTGCATTTTTTGGACAACTGTTCCTTCCTGCCTTGGATGCTGTGCAGCTGGATTGATTTTTCCCAATACTTTTGTATATTTTGCTCTTTTGTTATGATGCATAACCATAGCAACAAAGTGGTTTACAACAGGGAGCAGCTGATTAACATTGGAAAAGCAGAAATAATTCGACAACTGAAGCCAGAAATCCCACTGGAATTGAAAAGGAGGCGTCGTGGATGCAGAGCAGGAGCAAAGAGGAGAGAAAGAAAGAAGAAGTTCAAACCATCTCTGCCATCCGTCATCATGGGCAATGTAAGATCGTTAGCTAACAAGTTGGATGAACTTCTAGCCTTGACAAGGACTCAGCAAGAATATCGGGAATGTAGCATTATGTGTTTTACTGAGACATGGCTGCAGGATCATATCCCCGACTCCAGTGTCTCTCTGCTGGGCTTCCTGACTGTACGAGCAGATCGAGATTTAAAGAGTAGCAGGAAAAGGAAAGGGGGTGGATTGGCAGTGCTTGTCAACAACAGATGGTGTCACCCAGGACATGTTACTGTGAAGAGTCGTCTCTGCAGTCCTGACATTGAACTATTTGCAGTAAGTTTTCGTCCATATTATTTGCCAAGAGAGTTCACCAGTGTTGTTTTGGTGGCAGTTTACATTCCACCCTCAGCTGTTGCCGACACTGCATGTGATGTCATCAGTTCCGTTGTTGCTAAGATACAGACACAACACCCCAATTCTTTTGTGGCAATATCTGGTGATTTTAATCATGCCTCGCTCTCTGCTACACTGCCAACTTTTCAACAGTTTGTCAGCTGCTCTACCAGAGAAAACAAGACATTGGATTTGTTTTACACAAATGTCAAGGATTCATACATTTCCAAATCAAGACCTCCCCTGGGTAAATCAGATCACAACCTTGTTTTTCTCTGTTCAGCATATAAACCCCTTGTCCAGAGACTACCTGTCACAAAAAGGACTGTTAGAAAGTGGTCACAGGAAGCTGAAGGGGGCGGCGGCGGCGGCGGCACTGTAACACCATTCAAAGGATATCTGTTGGAACAGGGAAACACGAGTTAATGACCACAATAATATCACATATACATAAAGAGAGTAAAGTGAGGAAAGGTGTGACAGATGAGGCCCCCCAGCAGTCTAGGCCTATAGCAGCTTAACTATGGGATGTTTCAGGATTACCTGAGCCATCCCTATTCAAGGTAAACACAAGAAACTTGTGCTAACGAAAAAATAAATAAATAAATAAATAAAGGACCAGACTCAGTGAGTAATTCCCTATACTCCCTATATAGATCTGCTCCTCACACCACAACAACCATCTTTTTACAGCCACAAGCTACCTCAGCCTCTCACCAACTGCACACCAGTCACAGCGGGGTGGGGATGCAAACCCTGGTTCAGGTAGGGGGTAATGAAAGTATAGAGGGTGCCAGAGGTGGAGGCAGGACAAGACACACTAGCAGACACACTATCAGATTCAACAGACCTAACTATAAGCTTTATCAAAAAGGAAAGTTTTAAGCCTGGTCTTAAAAGTGGAAAGGGTGTCTGCTTCCCGGACATTTACTGGCAGCTTATTCCACAGAGAGGGGCCTGATAACTGAAGGCTCTGCCTCCCAAACCGGCAGCTGGTTCCACAGAGAGGGGCCTGATAACTGAAGGCTCTGCCTCCCATTCTACTTTTAGAAACTCTGGGAACCTCAAGTAAACCTGCAGTTTGGGAACGAAGTGTTCTGTTAGGAAAATATCTTACAATGAGATCTTTAATATATGATGGAGCTCGGTCATTAAGAGCTTTATATGTAAGGAGAAGAATCTTAAATTCTATTCTGAATTTAACAGGGAGCCAATGAAGGGAAGCTAAAACTGGAGAAATATGATCTCTCCTGTTAGTTCTCATCAAAACTCTGGCTGCAGCATTTTGGATCAACTGAAGGCTTTTCAGAGAATATGTGGGACAGCCCAATAATAAAGAATTACAGTAGTCCAATCTTGAAGTAACAAATGCATGGACTAGTTTTTCTGCATCACTCTGAGACAAGATGTTCCTGATTTTAACAATATTACGAAGATGAAAGAAGGCAGTCCTAGAAACCTGTTTTATATGCGAGTCAAGTGATAAATTCTGGTCAAAAATAACTCCTCCCCTCCTGTTCCCAGCCAAAGAGACATCCCACCCTCCTCTGACCCACAGCTTTCCTGTAACATCTCCACCTCCACCTCAGTCATGGATTCTTCTGCTTCCACTAGTTTGTCTTCAACCAAATCAGGAGATGCTGCTGTCCCCTTTGACTCCCCCTCCCACTTTTCTGTTTCTAGAAGTCAGGCGAAGAGGCAGTTGGAGAGACTGAACCGGAACAAGGCTGCAGGTCCAGATGGTGTCAGCCCCCGAGTCCTGAAGGCCTGTGCAGAGCAGCTCTGTGGGATTCTGCAACACCTTTTCAACCTTAGCTTGACCCAAGAGAAGGTACCACTGTTGTGGAAGACATCCTGTCTGGTTCCGGTACCAAAGAAAACTCACCCTTCAGTCATCAATGACTACAGACCTGTTGCCCTGACATCCCACATCATGAAGGTCCTGGAGAGACTCCTGTTGACCCACCTGTGTAAGCAAACCAGCACATATCAGGACCCCCTGCAGTTTGCTTATCGCCATGGAGTTGGAGTTGAAGACGCTATCATACACCTGCTTCAACAAACCCACTGTCATCTGGACAAAGCAGGCAGCACTGTGAGGATCATGTTCTTTGATTTCTCCAGTGCATTTAACACAATCCAGCCTGATCTGCTTCGTCTGAAACTCCAGAAGACTCAGGTGGAGGCCTCAACAATCACCTGGATCAATGACTACCTGACAAACAGACCACAGTTTGTCAGACTGAAGAATTGTGTGTCTAACCAGGTGATCAGCAGCACAGGAGCACCACAGGGGACTGTACTCTCACCATTCCTTTTCACTCTGTACACTTCAGACTTCCAGTACAAGTCAGACTCCTGTCATCCACAGAAATATTCAGATGACTCTGCAGTTGTCGGGTGTATCAGAGATGGACAAGAAGCTGAGTACAGAGAGCTGGTGGACCGCTTTGTGGCATGGTGTGGGAACAATCATCTCATCTTGAATGTTAACAAAACAAAGGAGATGATTGTAGATTTCAGGAGAAACAGGGTCAGTTCAAACCCTGTTTCCATCATGGGAGAAGAAGTGGAGGTGGTTGAGGAATATAGATACCTTGGTGTTCATCTGGACAACAGACTGGACTGGAGACACAACAGTGAAGCCATCTACAAGAAAGGACAGAGCAGACTGTACTTCTTGAGGAAGCTAAGGTCCTTCAAGGTTTGCAACAAGATGTTGCAGATCTTCTACAAGTCTGTTGTTGAGAGCGTAATTTCCTCTTGCGTCATCTGTTGGGGCAGCAGCATCAGAACCAGGGACCTAAAAAGACTCAACAACCTGATAAGGAAGGCTGGTTCTGTTCTGGGGACGACTGTGGAACCTCTGGAGACAATAATGCAAAGAAGGATTTTGCATAAAATCAAGAGAATTATGGACAACCCTGAACATCCTCTCCATGAGACTGTTATCGGAAAACAGAGTCTCTTCAGTCAAAGGCTTCTTCAGTTTGGATGCAAAACGGACCGCTACAGGAAATCTTTCCTGCCCACAGCCATCAGCATCTATAATAACTCCTTGATTTAATTGAGTTACATCAACATTTAATTTCCCTCTGGGATAAATAAAGTATTTTTGAATTTGAATTGAATTTGAATTGAATAAACCTGCAGTTTGGGAACGAAGTGCTCTGTTAGGAAAATATCTTACAATGAGATCTTTAAGATATGATGGAGCTCGGTCATTAAGAGCTTTATATGTGAGGAGAAGAATCTTAAATTCTATTCTGAATTTAACAGGGAGCCAATGAAGAGAAGCTAAAACTGGAGAAATATGATCTCTCCTGTTAGTTCTCATCAGAACTCTGGCTGCAGCATTTTGGATCAGCTGGAGGCTTTTCAGAGAATATGTGGGACAGCCCAATAATAAAGAATTACAGTAGTCCAATCTTGAAGTAACAAATGCATGGAGCAGTTTTTCTGCATCACTCTGCCAAGATGTTCCTGATTTTAACAATATTACAAAGATGAAAGAAGGCAGTCCTAGAAACCTGTTTTATATGCGAGTCAAATGAAAATGTTCATTTTCTCTTTATGGACACTTGAGCTTTGGAAGCCAGAAAAGTAGAGATGTTGTTGTTGAGTTTTTGTTTTTTCCCTTTAATGTGTAACCAATTAAGGGTCTACACCTCTGTGTGTCCGGTCCTTATGTGGCTGTATCGTATACGAAAGTATTTAAATTAAATGATCCTATTTGTCAGGAGGGATACCTGACTGGCACCCCAGAATTTTTGTTACATTGTTTTCTCTTTTTTTTAATTAAATACTTTTGAAAACTGTCACAACGTGCTCCCACTGTGCCCAACCCTCACACTATTTTGTCTCAAATTCCATCAGATGCAGTTTTTCTCAGTTGTTGACTTGTCTAACGCATTTTTCTCTGTCCCTGTGCATACTGACAGCCAGTTTTGGTTTGCTTTTGAGTTTGAGGGGAGATCTTGGACTTTTACCCGATTATGCCAGGGTTACTGTGAATGTCCCACTATTTACAATGCTGCTCTCAAAGCTAGCCTGGAACAGTCAGCTGATGGTGTTCCATGGACTCCTGAGGCTGAACCTGCCTTCACTCAGCTGAAGCTGGCTCTTCAAACAGCTCCTACGCTTGGCATCCCAGATCCTCATCAACCTTTCATACAGGCAGTTGATGAGAAGCATGGTTGTATAACATCTGTTCTTCTGCAGGAACCCGGGGGAAGGCAAAGGCCAGTGGCTTATTTCTCAGCTGGACCCTGTGGCTGCAGGTCTGCCTGGTTGTCTTCGTGCTGTGGCAGCTGCAGAGAAAGCTGTCCTGGCCTCCTGAGGTATTGTAGGCTACAGTAGTTTGACTGTTCTGGTTCCTCATTCTGTTGCCATTATTCTTCTTGAGCAGAAAACCTCACATCTTTCAGCTGCTCGCTGGCTCAGAACACCTCTGTGCTCCTTGATATGCCAAACGTACCGTTCTGAATCCGGCTATGTTGCTTCCCACTCCTGATGATGGGGAGCCGCATGACTGCGTAGTTGTTCTGGAACAGGTTTGTACACCCAGACCTGATCTTTCTGACACTCCTCTTCCCAACTCTGACATGATTCTTTCTGTAGATGGATCAGCTCTGCGTGATCCAGCCACAGGTACTAACTGTGTTGGGTTTGCAGTATGTTCTTCACATGACACTTTGCTGTCTGGCTCCCTCCCTAAACACTTCTCTGCCCAAACTGCTGAACTCATTGCACTTACTGAAGCGTGTAAGCTGGCAGCTGGTAAGTCTGTCACCATTTACACAGATTCCAGATATGCTTTTGGTGTTGTTCATGACTTTGGTGCGCTGTGGAAACACAGACATTTCCTTAAATCAGATGGCAAACCCATTCTGAACTCCTCACAGGTTTCTGATCTTCTTGATGCGATCCTTTTGCCTACAGCGATTTCGGTGTGTAAGTGTGCGGCTCACACTAACTCAAGAGATCCTGTTGCTCGTGGCAACGCCAGAGCTGATGCTGCAGCTAACTCTTTTCCTGTTTCAACTCTTTGCCAGCAGAAGACACCCTCACAGATCTCCATGCTTTGCAAACTTTTGCCTCTAGATGAAAAACATTTGGTCCTCAGCGGGTGCAACTCATACAGATGGTGTTTGGCTGGGACCTGATGGTAAACACTGTCTCCCTAAACACTTTTTCCCTCATTTTGCAAAATTGACACACGGGTTGGACCATGTGTCAAAAGGGGGATGCTGAATGCTCTCACTGCTCATTGGTTCACCAAAGGGTTCAGCTCATCTGCACAGAAACACTGTCAGTCATGTATGGTTTGTGCTACACACAATGCAGGAAGTAAAGCACTGCTGACAGAAATCATTCCAAGGTGGGGCATTCCACAGAAGACCAGCAGGGATAATGGCACACACTTTGGAAGTTCCTGGGAACATTGTGCTTCTCATCCACAGAGCGGAGGTGCTGTGGAGAGAGAAAATGCTACTTTAAAGTCCAAGCTAGCCAAATGCTGTGAAGAAACGGGTCTGCCATGGACAAAAGCATTACCTATGTGCTCACCTATATGAGGATGAGAACCAGAGCTCGAGTGAACCTCAGCCCATTTGAAGTTTTATTTGGCAGACCTCCTAACCTGGGAGTGGGACCTGTAACCAGACCCCTCCCTCCACAACTGTTGGTGATGATGCAATGTTGTCTTACTGTCGAAACCTTTCCACTGTCCTCTCTCAGGTTTCACAGACAGTGAAGGCAGCACTTCCAGCCTCAGCAGACACACCCCTGCACCCACTCCAACCAGGTGATTGGGTGGTGCTGAAGGACCTTCGCAGGAAACGCTGGCAAGGCCCGTTCCAGGTGCTACTGGTCACTCACACAGCTGTTAAAGTCACAGAAAGAGCAACCTGGATTCACACCAGTCACTGTAAGAAGGTGCCAGAACCAGTAGATGACTTCCACCCTGACATACATCAGCCTAACCAACGCGCCCTAAAGGACAAAGAAAAGAGTCAGCAGTAAAAGCTGGACTCCACCGGTGTGTTAACTGTTGGTAACCTCTGACACCGAAGAGTGAGACATCCTCACCGAGACCTGCGATTAAGCGACGAGATCGTCACACGTGCGAACCATGGCAGAAACTGTTTTTATTATTTGTAACCAGCATGAGTATATTTTATCTTTTTCAAGTCCAACAGAAATATTTCAGACGATACAATATTAATAAAATGGATTCCAAAGAAAGACAGTTGGCCCAAGACATAAGAACGTGTCATGGGAGAACACAGCGAAAGTATTGTTGACAAAAATAATAATAATACAATAATATATATATATATATATATATACACACATACACATAAAACAAGACCACATAACAAAGTAAGAACCAAAAACAAAATCATATACATAACCTACAAACAAGACAAGAGGGACTTTACATCAAGAAGCATTAGATGAGAAGTGAGAGAGCTAGTGGGAAAAACAATTTACAGCATGTTTTTTAAAGAGTCAGCGGTGCTACGCCAGGTCTTAAGGGTGCTATCATTAGCACCATTAATCCGAGCTGTTGAAAGCTCCATGTATATGACGTCCAAAAGAGACAGAGTCCAAGACTGGGTGGTCAGAGAATGAGGTGGCTTCCAGCGAGTTGCAATCATTTTCTTGGCTGCTGTCAGTCCAGCAAAGATGACTCGCTTTTTGAGTTTAGAAATATTGAGGATTGACAGATCATTTAGAATCAACACACATATAGTTACAGGCACTGTATCATCTATCAAATCAGACAATTTGGATGCAACAGTGCCCCAAAATTGCCTGACAGGAGGACAGTCCCAAAACATGTGAATAAATGTGCCCTGGGCTTTCAGTGAGCACAGATTACAGCGCGGCTCATTAATAAGTTTCATGTGGTGGAGTTTAATAGGGGTGAGGTATGTTCTGTGTAAGAAATTAAAATCAATTTGCTGATGATCTGGATTACGAGATGTTTCCTGAATGCTAGACCACATTGCGTCCCAGTCAAAATCCTGAGCTAGGTCTGAGCAATCTCTCCTCCAGATCCTCTCCACAGGGAGTGAAACAAGGTCTGTTACCTGCAAAAAAATGGTACAGTTTGGATACTAAACCCTTCGCTCTGTTTTGTTTAGTAAATAAATCTCGAAGTGGGTGGGTAGGTAAAGGACATTGCCAGGGCACGCCATATGCTCTAAGTGCTGACCTTAGCTGTAAATAAAAGAAAAAGGTGGAACCTGGCAGATCGAATGCATCCTTAATATCAGCAAAAGAGAGTAATCCCAAATCATTATAAATGTCTTTTAAATAGTGAACACCCCTCTGCTCCCACGGGGGGGGCACAGATAGGTCTCCCCCAATTAGAAGTGCCTTGTTATTGAATATTGGAGAAAAGGTGTGCCACTTGCAGGAAAGATGACAGTGTTTTTCAACTGATCTCCATACCAGCACAAGATGAGAGATAATGGGGCCAAGGTGTAGTTGACACTGTTTTTTAGTAATGTTGCTAAAGAGAACGTCTTTAAGTGTCTGTAGGAGCTATTTGTAGAGTTAGCTTTTGTTTTTTGGTTCTAGTTGTAAATTTAATTTACTAATTATGAGTAACTCTATTTGATTCATTTCAGTGCTTTATTTAGATTCGATTTTTCTTGCTAATATTCTTTGTTAGTTATTTGTTTTGAATATTTTGTTAATTGGGTCACACTGTGCACCTGAGTCTATTTATGTAGGTAGGCACCTGGGGTCCGTTTCACGTAGCAGGTTCAACCAACTCTGAGTCTATTCCTGACCTCTGAGTTGATCTACTCTGAGAAAGAAAACCCTGAGTTTTCGGTTCCAGAAACGCTGATTTGAGTGAGGTTAATCAACTCTGAGTAAGTTCACCTTGAGTTTAGCGCGTGCACCACAACTTTAAAAAGCCAGCATCAATGGAGCCCCGATTCGACGAGTCACCTTGGCAACGGGGAAGAGGAGGGGCTACGTTTTTCACCAACCTCGAATTGGAAATCTTAATGCGCTCATACGGCGAGTTTCAATACGTTTTTAGAAATAAGTGCAACACCGCTGCAGCAGCAAAAGTGTAAGTTTAAATGTAGTCCTTTGCAATCCCAATAATATTACAGGGAAACTACTTGAATGGTAGCCCATTCCTTTATTTCATTTAGGTGCAATCCCGCAGGGGAGAAGCGCACTCTGCAGCAGTTTAAGATGAAATATAAAAACATTGTTCAAACAGGTGAGACCTCAGCATGGAGATACCTCATTCTGATCATGTTTTACACTGTAAAGTAAATATTAAGTGGCTATTTGACTGTGCAGTTATTTTATCCCCAACATAATGCTGTTTTCACACACATAAACTATGTCTTCTCATCTATATCATCCATCCATCCATTATCTATACACCGCTGAATCCGTCAGGAGGGCAGGGAGGGCAGTGGCTGAGGGAATCCCCGTAGGGAATCCATCCCCAAGACACGAGTGCCTTTATAAAATATAATAGGCCTATATATGTCTTCTTAAGCCTATTCATACAAATATTTATTTGTCTTTTATGTCTTTTTTTTCTTTTGTCCCAACACATTCTGATGGTGCCGCTCAAAAAGATAATTGTCTGTAAATGCAAAAATCTATGCGCGGTCTGATAACCATCTCCGACGAATATTTATTTCTCTGCGCAATAATGCTGCACCTTCATCCACGGGATCATTGTCAAAAGGACATGTTGGTGAAAAAAGTCATCTCCTACTGTGCCTAACGGACTTCTAGAAGTAGAAGAACTCGCTCTGCTGACTGAATGAATGAGGAAATCAAATGGCGTGTGTGGCTGAAAGAGGGTGGAGACAGAAAGAAACTCAAGGTTTCTTGAATAAAACCTGGTCCCGACCAGGTTAGGTTCAGAGAGTCTGTTACTACGGTAACTGACCGTGAGGTTAAGTTACCTCTCTTTGTGAAACAGGCTAGAGTTACCCCTCTTTCTCGGGGTTGAGTTACCTCCCTTTGTGAAACGGAAAACTCAGGGTTTCCCTCATTTCAGGGTTAACCAACTCAGAGTTTTCACTAAACCTGCTACGTGAAACGGACCTCTGGAGTACCAGCATGCACTGGGGTGGGCCAATGGTTTTTACCAGGGAAAGGGAGAGAGCAGTAGGTTTTCTTTGTTCTTTTGTTTGTTTTATTGTTTTGGAAATAAATCATCAGAAAAACGCAAGAATTCATTTTTGGACATTCGTCTTCTTTTGCGTGCGTTAAACCACATCCCCATGGTGCATCAGTGGTCTTTTGATTTTGTTTGGTTTAAGTTTAATTTGTTTTTTATGGACAAATGGCCACTACAGTGTCCATGGCTGAACTATATTGCTCTCTAGCATGCGCCAAGAGACAGAAGAATGAGAATCAAACCAGGAGAGCAGGGGCCTGAGCACGAACGACCACGAATAAAGTTCAAAATTAGGGACAGCCAGGCCGCCATCCTCCCGCCTTCTCTGAAGAATAGACAATTTCAAACGCGGCCGCTTCCGGTTCCAAATGAATTTGGAGGTTGCAGATTGGAGCTTGCTCCAGTAATCAGATGGAGGGGGAAGAGGAACCATAGAGCTTACGAAATTGACCCGGGGCAGAATATTCATTTTTACAATAGAGACAGGCTCGAATAGACATAGGGAGATCAATCCACCGGTCCATGTCCCTCAAGATCTTATTCAGTACAGATGAATAGTTATGCTTAATAATCTGATTTAAAGAAGAGAATATTTCAATTCCTAAATACTTAAAGTTTTGTACTATGGGAATATTGGCCGGGAGGACAGATGTTTTTGCAATGTCATTTAGATGTAAGAGAGCAGATTTGGTCCAGTTAATTTTAAAACCTGACATGTTACCAAACTCCTCACAGATGGTCAAAAGGTGTGGTACCGACTGAACAGGATTTTCCAAGAATACTAAAACATCGTCCGCATATAGCGACAGCTGGTGTTTGGTGTTATAAACAGAGATGGGGGAGATCAAATCGGACTGACGGATTGCTTGAGCTAGTGGCTCTAAGGAGAGCACAAATAGTGCACGGCTTAGCGGGCAGCCTTGGCGTGAGGACCTGGAGACTGAGAAGAGGGAAGAGAACATTTGACCAGTAATTACCTGTGCTGAGGGATTGGAGTATAGTGTCTTAAGCATACCAATAAAAGTGTTACCGAAGCCCATTGTTTCTAAAACAGACCATAAATACGACCATTCTAATCAGTCAAAGGCTTTCATAGCATCAAGTGAAAGTACAGACATGGGCGTTTTATTATCTGTTGCAGTGTCAATGATATGAAGTAGGCGTCTAACATTATCTGCTGCAAGCCGCGACTTTACGAAGCCTGTCTGATCAGGATTTACTAATGATGGCATGTGGTGCTCAAGGTGGCGAGCAAGGAGCTTTGCAAAAATTTTTAAGTCAGAATTTAGGAGACTGAAAGGACGGTAGCTAGAGCAGCCAGTGGGATCCTTATCTTTTTTCAACAGCAAAGAGATGAGGGCTGTGTTATCGTCCCTTGAGAATCTGCCCTTTTCAATTGAAAAAATAATCATATCCAAAAGAAATGGGCCCAACTGCTCCCAGAAAATAACATAAAATTCAGGAGGGATCCCATCAATGCCTGGTGACTTACCTCTCTGCATAACCTTTGTAGCTTCCAACACCTCTTCTAATAAGATTGGCTTATCTAAGTCAGTAGAACCTGTACTTGATAGTTGGGGCAAATGTAATCGACTTAAAAAATTATCACATTGATTTTTGTCTAAGGACACCTCTGATTTATATAATTCGGAGTAAAATGTTTGAAATATACCATTTATCTGTTTAGGGTCAGTGCTAATATTGCCACCTGCTGACTTAATAGTAGGGATGTCAGCAAAGTGGTCACTGGTTCTAATTCTCATGGCCAGGAGATGGCTAGGTCTGGCACCATGAAAGTAATACTTTTGTCTGGTCCTGTGAATTTGAAATTCTGACTGTTGCTTCAAAATGTTTTTTGTATTCCTTCTTAATTAGTGTACGCTGAAGAGCAACTTGCTCTGTAAAATTAATTTGCAAAATAGAATCCAATCTAGAAAATTCTGCCTCAAGATTTTGTAACTGAAGTGATCTAGATTTACGAGCATTAGAGCTAAATAATATTGTGTTACTCCTAATGAAGCCTTTTATAGCATCCCAAAGGATTCTTGGGTCCTCTACAGAACCAACATTAAAAGCAACAAATTCTCTGAATCCTGTTATAAACTGATTAATATATTCTTCATTTTTTAATAATGAGGTGTTAAAACGCCATCTAGCTGCCCGTTTAGATAGACGGCCCAAAGTTGCTGAACAGAAGATGCCTTTGTGGTCTGACAAAGCTATCAGGAGTAAAACAGCAGTATTAATATGGTGAAAGAGCTGGGGGGAAGCAAAAAGAAAGTCTATTCTAGAAAAAGATTTATGTCGGCCAGAGAAAAAAGTGTAGTCTCTAATGGAAGGGTTTATTAATCGCCAAATATCCACAAGCCCCAAATTGCTGGCCCAAGATTTTAGAGCCTTTGTGGCCATAACCTGACCCCCTGAGGAGGTTGTGCTCGACTTATCAAGAACTGGATCCCACACTGCATTGAAGTCTGCACCTACAATGAAGGAATATTCTGTTAATTCTAACATTTTTGATGTAATTAAATTGTAGAAATTGCTGTTGAAATCATTAGGAGCATATGCTGATATAAGAGCTATTTTCCTTGCATTAAATTCTATTCTAGCAATGACAAGCCTACCCGTGTTGTCTGCCCAGGATGTTATAGTTCTCATTGGAAGACTGCGTCTAGCAACAATGGCCACACCTTTAGTTTTCGTGTCAGCAGAGGAGAATGCTACAGTATTAAAGAATCTATTAAATCTATTAAAACAAAACAATAACGCATCAGCATAGTTATATCAGGCTTATTGGCAGCTTACCAACTGGAGAGCATCAGGTGGCTAACAAAGTGCAGACTAAAAAGTTAGTCCTCAATGTCCGGTGACAGCAGGATGTCTGTCCTGTGAAGTAGTGTGATAAAAACGAAGCAACAGCCCACACATACCAAGTCTTAAATTCGGCAGGTAGCCGATCCGCTAGGCATCACGCAAGGACAGAGTTCTGCCGCAGTGTGTTTGTCTGTGGGCTGTCTGTGGTAGTAGCACGATGATGACGTCAGTAACACCCACTTTACGACAAAAATTCAAAATTACAGTAACCCGGATTTTTTTAAGTAAGCGACGCACCTCCACGTTATCAGTGCTAGTGTACAGTAATTAATAAATTATAAACAGCATAGTTTGTGCCTGTATAACGTTGCCCATAGGAAACCGTTTCATGGCCGAATATCTCAAGAGAGCAGCCAGACGCCTCTCGAATATCTTCGGAACAGCTCCAAATTACCAACAACAAGCAGGGGTGAGTAGAACATCATGTTATAATGTGAAATCAAGGGCCCAATGTCAAAAAAACGGTCTTGTCCTTTAACTTTCAGAGTCGCCGGATAAAGTAAAAAGAATTCCAGACCCTTAGCTCGAGCTGTATCCATAGCCTGGTGAAAACTTTGGCGTCGTTTGACGGTGAAGTTGCTGAAATCTGGAGAAAAGCGAATCCTCCGATCTCCAGTGGAGAGAGGGTCTTTCCTGGCCGCACGCAGAATGGCCTGGCGGGTCGAGTAGCGAAGCACGTTGAAAATCAGGGTGCGGTTAGCTCCTCGGTTGCGGGCGTTGTCGTTGTAGATTCGGTGCGCTCTCATAATCTCAATCTGGATGTCACCGAGAGTGGGGAACCATTTAGGTAGAGAGTGTGAAAGAAATTGAGTAGCATTGGACCCCTCAATCCCCTCTTCAAGGCCAGTGACGCGGATATTACACCTTCTGTTCCTGTCCTCCATATCGGCTAGCTTGAGCTCCATAGCCTGAAAAGCCTGGTCGTGCCGGTTCAGTGTACTGGAGTTGTTTGCGACGGTGGTTTTCAGAGTATTTACGTCGGATCTAATCGTGCCAAGGCTGGCCGCCAGCATGGCAAGCTCTGCCTGGATAGCACTTAGCTTCTCGTCGTTATCTTTCCCCACCTGTTGAATCTGGGAGAGGCGCGGTTCAAGGTAGTCCCGCTGCTTCTGCAATATGGACTCGGCAATGGCGTCAATATCTTGACGGTTGCTTTTGTTTTTAGTAGACATCGTTGTTATCTGTCTTTAGCCAACACAATAGACCAGTGTGAAAACCTATTGCTCCGAGAAAATCAACAATTTGGCGATGCTGGGCCGAGAGCTGAAAGCCTAAGCCACCATCTTAACCAGCCAATCACGTGACTCCCAGCATATTTTATCTTGATTTCACAGGCAGCAATAATACAGATCGTTTGGTGAATTATTCGGTCACCGATGCTTCTTGTGTGATTTGTATGAAAGACGTACAGCCTGCTGCTTTTACAGGAGTGCCGGAGGAAGTTGATCCTTTAACTTGTACTTCCTATGCCGTCTGCTCTAAAGGCAGTCGTAATGAGACGCTGTACCTGCCTGAAGTTGCCCTTGAGATGGCAATGTATCGACTCCATGGTGCTATAAATTGTACTGATCAGGGCTCTAGACTAACTTTTTGCACTGGTTACACTGGTGTGCCCAACCTTTTTTCTTAGGTGCACCAGCACAAAAGTTAGGTGCACCCAAATTTTCAAACGCATTGCATTTAACACCGCAGTTTTACAGGTTCACTTTATTTATTTTTTAATCGCTGTCCATATAGGTAATATTGACTTGTAAACGATTAACTAGCAATCTGGTCAAAATAAAGGTCTTTATTTGAAGCACAATTCTACAAACTTACTGAACTTAACTTACTAACTACTTACTGAAACTTACTGAAAAAGTGTTGGTGCTTAAAGTGATTCACTGACCTGAAATTTAAACTTAAAACATCTCAAGATAAATTAAATAAAAAGAAAATCTAAATTAAAATTGCAAGTGTTTTAAGGGCTTTAAACTGAACATCTCATGGCATAATGTCTTATGGACTATCCTCCATTGCAGTCACATGCCCCTCGGATGGCCAACTCCTGTGGTTGGGTTAAATATATCCATCCATCCATCCATTATCTATACCGCTGAATCCGTCGGTCGGGTCGCGGGGGGGCTGGAGCCTATCCCAGCAGTCAATGGGCGAGAGGGTTAAATATATATATCAGTATATTCACCGGTCTTCCTCTCCTCAGATACGGCCGTACACACTGACGCATTCCTGAACGATCAGGAATGCCATGTACTCACTGTTCAATTAGCACAGACTTCTTTTTTTTTTTTTCAATGTATCTGCAATGACTCCTATAGATTGTGCGCACGCGACATCATTGCTGTACGTCGGGTTTATGTTCAAGCCATTTTTCTTCTGAAGAATTATTTCGGACTTGAACTTAGTGAAGGGAACTTTTGCAATATTGTAGGCAACGTTAAACTTGATTATCATCTGGGCCTCGTCCGATGATGTGTTTGCTGCTGGCTGCCGCTGAAAGGCAGCGGGGAGAGGGGACACCGGAGCAGGTAATGTGTTTCATAGATGCGTTGTGCTTTTTCAGCGTTTCAATTCGAAATGTATTAGAACCAGTCACAAATGTACTATTGCCACACTTTACAGTAAATGCAGTGCATTATATTATCGGCTTTACTGCATCTTAACCAGGGAAACTGGTCAAATGTATACACTTTACCCCTTTTAATTTCAGTTGGTTCTGGCTCGGAGTCGATCGTATGTGGCTCATTATCTGATGCTAGCTCCGGATGCTAGCTCATTATCTGATGCTAGCTCTGGACCAGGGCATGACATAACATGGGAGGTTGATGGCTCCGTGTCAGAGCATTGGTTGTGGTTATTTTCGGACGAATCAGGCCTTAACTTAACCAAAAAGTTGTCAATCGTTCTTTTCATCTTGTCACACGCGGCTACATCCACTGATTATCTGACGGGCCGAGGTTCATCACCCATCTGTCTGACTACAGGATGCGCGTGTTCAAACGTACACGGGCCAATCAGTATGGCAAGCCTAAAGTGCCATATTGCGCATCTAAGTATCACGTTAAGATTGAAATTCATTTTTTCAAATTCAAATTCAAATTTTTTTCGCTGTCTTTCACCAACAAGCGCCGCTTTTTACGTCCGCAATGATGGTTCCGCAAGACGCGCGTTGTCTAGGTAACGACGCACGTAAGGAACGCACGTGTTGACCTGACAATAAGCGCGTTCAAGACGTGTGTTTTCCTAATATGATAATAATGTCCTTCCTTCTTTTCCGACAGCCAATGCATTTGAAGTGGTTGCGCCCAATCGCTGATCAAGGCAGCCAGACCAAGATAGTTCAGCACAGATCTGCTTTGTGGAAAACTCTGCACAGATCTCTGTGTGGCAATGTTGCCAAAGTTCACTGCATTGTCGTTTCACAAAGCTTTCATTTTAGGAATACAACTCCTACACATGCACTTCGCTGTTATTTTGAATCCATTTCCATGCATTTGTTCGTGTAAAAGTATTTTCCATCGACATACATTGCTAACTAATGTTTTGTGCGTTACAGTTGGTACTTGGAGTAGTTCCTCTCAACACAACAAAGTGGTGATACAGTGGTTAGAGTGACTGCATAGCATGCAAATCTCTTGCGTCAGTGCAGGTTCGAATCCCGCAGTGGCAATTTCAAGTTTTCCCCTCATACTCTCTCTTGTCTCTAACCAAGCCCGTTTCTTAAGTTTTTTTTCTTTAGGCTATCCCCTGACTTAAGGCCAGCGACCATGTTTCAACATGCCTAAAATAGCACCTTCGAATCCCGTGTGAACTCTTGCTTACATGAGTTATGTTATCTGTAATCAATCAGGAGCAGTGGCTCTATAAACTTCAATGAACTCTCGCTAAAATGTAAGTTACTGTTATGTTATCTGTAATCAATCTGGAGCAGTTGCTCCATACATTTCAATTATGCACCCCCCCATCAAATTAAGCTGTATCTAGTTTTTATGTGGTATTGGGCAAAAAATTTTTCTTTTTCATATCCACCTGTTCCTGTTAACGGGCCTAACTATTCTATAAGGAGTAGCCACACTGAACTTACCATTATCCAGGAGATGTTCCAGCTTGACTATTATGTTTTATTCAGCTTCAAATTAATTCAATGCCCATCAGAAAACATGTAAAATTACCAATGACTAAACTAACAATATAGCCTGTGTTTCTGTGTACATGTAGTTCATAATGCTGAAGGAACTGAACCAGAAAAAAAATATTTATTTATATTTACAATATTAACAGTCTTTCTCACTCGCTCCGCCCCACCTTCTGAGCTGCATGTAGAACAGCACTCATTTGTGTGAGGTGATAGCTTAATGTAGTATAGTAGATTTGAATCCCTTTAATGATCCCAACTGCTCCAGATTGATTACAGATAACATAACAGTAACTTACATTTTAGCGAGAGTTCATTGAAGTTTATAGAGCCACTGCTCCTGATTGATTACAGATAACATAACTCATGTAAGCAAGAGTTCACACGGGATTCGAAGGTGCGATTTTAAGAGGCATATTGAAACATGGTCACTTGCCTTCGGTCAAGGGATAGCCTAAAGAGAAAAAACTTAAGAAACGGGCTTGGTTAGAGACAAGAGAGAGTATGAGGGGAAAACTTGAAATTGCCACTGCGGGATTTGAACCTGCACTGATGCAAGAAATTTGCATGCCAAAGCAGTCACTCTAACCACTGTGCCACCACTTTTTGAAGCTGAGAGGAACTATTACAGATACGACTTCTAAAGCACAAAACATTAGTTAGCAATGTATGTCGATGGAAAACACTTTTACACGAACAAATGCATGGAAATGGATTCAAAATAACAGCGAAGTGCATGTGTAGGAGTTGTGTTCCTAAAATGAAAGCTTTGTGAAACGACAATGCAGTGAACTTTGGCAACATTGCCACACAGAGATCTGTGCAGAGTTTTCCACAAAGCAGATCTGTGCTGAACTATCTTGGTCTGGCTGCCTTGATCAGCGATTGGGCGCAACCACTTCAAATGCATTGGCTGTCGGAAAAGAAGGAAGGACATTATTATCATATTAGGAAAACACACGTCTTGAACGCGCGTATTGTCAGGTCAACACGCGCGTTCCTTACGTGCGTCGTTACCTAGACAACGCGCGTCCATGACGCGCGTCTTGCGGAACCATCATTGCGGACGTAAAAAGCGGCGCTTGTTGGTGAAAGACGGCGAAAAAAACGGTGAAATTTCGGGGAAACGGGCGCTTTTAGCGGGTGATTTTCAATCTTAACGTGATACTTAGATGCGCAATATGGCACTTTAGGCTTGCCATAAATCAGACGGGGGTCCTGCCCGTCACTATCTCTGATTGGTTTAGACCACGATATGGTCTAACGTGTGTCTCTTGTTGAACCACAGGGAGACTTTCAGAGTCGCAGACTTTTTTTTCCCCCCTCTAACGGGTGGTTGCACCGGTGCGACCTCAGATTTTTTTTAGTTGCACCATTGACAAAATAGGTCGCACTCTAGAGCCCTGCTGATCACTTGCGTTTGACACATTGTTGACTGATGAGAGGAAGTTTTTTTTAAGGGCCTGGATGGCAAATATCTGTCATGGTTTTAGGAAGGTATTTGACCCACATGCAGAGGCTCTTTGGAGGCAGAATAAAGTTTATTACAAAAAAATGAATGCAAGTGTCCTTTGTCCTGGGGAACTGGAGAATGGTGAAGAGAGACTGGATCACTGAAATGGAAGTGGAGTTGGTGAGTAACTTGAGTTGGAAAGGTTTGGTGGGAGGACGACTTACTGCTGATGGTGAAGGGAGTGTGTCCGCCAGGGAGAGGTGAGGAGTTTGAGGGGCTTGGGTCCAAGTGATTGTCCAGACGAGTATGGAGGAGCAGTTAGAGCTTCCAGGAGTCCAGAGAGAGCCGGCCGAAGGTGAAGGTCTGAGGGCGGACAGGGTTCGCAGGTGGTGGCTTGATGAGGAGGTTACAGTTGCCAGTCGTGGATTGAGAACCATGAATCAGACAGCGGATGCAGAGATCTCAGGAGACGACGAGGAATCTGGATGAACTGCATTCTAGGGATGGCCCGTTTGACACGGACGCTTCAGCGCTTGTTTTATCTTCGTGAAGCAGAGTGGTTCGGCACAATGTTCCGGGGCGTGTATCAAATGGCGCTGATCACGTGATTGATGATGTCCGAAGCGCCGAATGCATTGTTTGGTCGAACCACGGTTCAGAGGTCTCTCATCATTTGAACACTTGGGCGCGCGAGAATGAATCCCAAACGACGTTTCCCAACCAGTTCTGTTGCCCTGTCAGAATTGAATTCAATTCATTGCTCTTTTCCATGGCTTCTGGCAAGAAACGTTCTGTGGCTTGGGATCACTTCACCTTGGTTTCTCCTAATAAGGTAATACTCTTGTACAATATACTATTGTGTGATGTAAGCTTGTTTTTGTTTTTCAACTGTAAATATAAGCTTTATTATTATTATGGGTATGCATGCTAATATAGTTCTCTTCTTAAAATAAGGGGGCAGCACATTTAAGAATCTAAGTTATGTAGGACAATACATTAATTTTGGACTTGTTTATTTAGTGCATATCACAAACAAAGCGCTTATGGCCATTATTACACAGCTGTGTACCAAACACCTCTGTCTGTGTTCTGACAGAAAGGTGTGTTTATTACGCAAAGTGTCTCTGAATTATTTAAAACTACTAAAGTGTACTATTATTCTTAGCGATTGATGATGTCTTTAACTAGACATAATGTGAATGGTGGATGTAAACAATCGCTTAACTGATAGCTCAGTGATTAGCTTAGTGGCTTTTGATCCAAAGGTTATGAGTTCGAATTCAGCATTTTACAAGTTTGCCCTGCGTTTATTTTCTTGATATGCAGAATTTTATTTTTGTAGTGTCAAGGAAGCAAAAGCTTGATTCTGTGTTGGTGGATATGATTGTTATGGATGCGCAACCATTTTCCATTGTGGAAGATAAAGGTTTCAGGGTACGGTGGCTAGTAGTTCTATAGCATTTAGAGTTTCAATGCATGTTTACCTAATGAGCTGTATTTCATTTAATGTCACCATAAGCACACCCCCCTCTCACTTTATACTTATTATTCACAATGTAACACAAGCACTTCTCATATAAATCACAATTTTTTTTCTTTTACGCTTTTTATTTTGTACATGTTAAAGTATAACAAGGACAACGAGGCTGGTTGAAGCAGATGATATGTGCAGTGCACCACCAGATGTCACTGTTCTGTGTGGTTTCAAAGCCCCGAAACTTTGGTTCATTTTCTGGCACAATCAGATGAACCCTGTGGAAGCTTCATGAGGCTTCAGGTGCCATCCCTAGTTAGTGCAAGACAACCAAACTGAACAGAAGACTTGGGGAGCATAAAGAGCACTAAGGAGGGCGACTTGAGTACCAAGTAGGTTAACACTCAGGCATCGAATGACTGGCAATCCCTTCCTCTTTTCCTGTAGCTTGATGAGCAGGGCCGTTTCTAGCTTTGTGGGGGCCCTAAGCAAGATACCGTTTGGGGGCCCCTAGTTTGTCAAACTACAATGAAGAGATTCCTAACCATTTAGATGGAACACTAAGATCTATTACACTTTATGAGCAAAACAGGCTAGAGTTTAAATTAAACATCTTAAGTTGAACCACTCAGGCAAGTTAAACTAATAAGAATAATACAAAGAAAACAATAAATAAAAGATTTTGAGTTTTTTTAAAATATTGAACTGTAATGTACAGCGTCCCTTTAAAGATTGTACCCAATTACAAAGTAGATAGATACTTTATTGATCCCGAAGGAAATTCAAACATCCAGTAGCAAGACATAAAGCAATAAAAAATGTTTATACAATTATAAACACTTTAAAAACAATCTAAGAATTTAAAAAACTATTTAAAAAAACAGTTTAAAAATCTAAAGTGACCAGTGAAATAAGACCAAAGTGAAATATAAAGTGACCAGTGAAATACAGAAGTGCCATCACTTAAAGCTGTTGTACATCCTGATGGCCAGAGGAACAAAAGAGTTTTGGAAGTTGTCACTTTTAAGAAGTTTCTGCATTTATCTACACATTGTACTAGTTAAAGTAATAAAACTAAGAAAAATGATCCACTGCCACAATATTCTAAAATAATCAACAGGATGCCTAATATTTGTATATCACTTAAAAAACTAACAGGAGAACACTTCTAATTAGAGGCCTATAAATAACACACCAAACTTAGTAAATGAATCCTAAGTAATGCCAAAATCGTGTCAAATACCTGAGAGACAACTTCCACTGAACAATGACAGAGCAGGACAACAACATGCCTCCCTCCCTGCTAGAATCTGAATAAACTGGAGTCAGTCAGTCATTCCCGTGGCAGGACTGACTGTTCATTCACGTGTGACATACTCATCTTATATAAGCAAACTTTCATAAAGCAAACACTGAAGCCGAGTTTATAACGAACAAATCCCAGCCAGCTACACAACATTTATCCGAGACTAGCTAGCAGGACAAATAAACACAAAAAACGTCCCCCCTCCAGCTATCCAGCCCACATCACCCAACACATGCCTTACCTTTATTATCGGGCCGTTTTTCTTCCTCCGTTTTTCCGCGCCACTAATATAACTTCTTTATGATGCCATTACGGCGTTTGTCTTGTTAACTTTTCTCGCTTTTTAGGGGAATGATGGGTAGATGTCAATCATTCCCGTCACACCTGTTGGCGGCCTGCTACGCCACTCAGCGTGTGACAGTGCTGTACTTTACACAAACTCTACACACGGTCGCCAGCATTCGTAGATTTTGTTCATAACTCCAAACTTTTCGTCAAATCCAATCGCTAACCTAGCCTAGGTTGCTGACCTTAGCTGGCAGCTGAGCGTTAGGTTAGCAAAACAATTACACCAAAAACACAAACTTACCAGCAAGGGATGCACGAGCGACATCTCTCCGTTTTCTTTTCTTTCTTTTGTCAGCACCAGAATCATGTGGCCTTTTACTTGACATTCTTAATCTTCTTCACTGTTAACGGGCATAACTCGGAAAACGTCAGGTAGGAGGATGCTCCACCACCTCCGATGCGGTAACTTTGAAGACTGTACCATTCAGGAACCATTGTACCATTTCAGGAAGGGGGGGGTATAGATAAGGTAAACACATCTAATTTGCCCGAATCGAGTAATAGGGCACACAATTAAGAAAAACGCTGGGCCTGTTCATGACTAATTTATATAATTTCTTTAATGTAATAATATAATAACTATCATGAAATTTTTTTAACAACCTTAATTTTGGGGGCCCCCGCCAGGTACTTGGGGCCCTACGCGCTCTGCGTACTCTGCGTATGCGGAGTGGCGGGCCTGTCGATGAGTCAGGTGCAGCAATCACCAGCTGGTCCGTCCTCCGGATGAGGGTCCATGGCTCCCTCTGGTGGAGAGAAAATAGAACCCTAACCCCTGCTTCCTAACAATATCATAGTGAGGGAGACCACTAATCTTGCTGAATGTCCGCCCCTCACCAGTTGCATTATTCCACCACTGCCACATTTTAAGTTATCTAGAGCACAAAATACTTCTATAGTTTGTTATGAATCCCAACCTGAATCTGCAAATGAATTCAACAGACATGCCCTGGGCAGTGTTCCCCCTGACATGTGGAATGTTACCATCCCTGTCAGGTGGGGAGGAAATAGTACTCAGAATTTAGCATCTTCTCAAGATTGTATTCTCACTTATGCCTATTTGATTCTTTCTCCACGTCTTTTTGGATTTTTAACAACACTTTGTATTCTACTCGCCGTCTCTGACATGTTTTGGCTGTGTGGCCTACTATTAACAAAAATGTGGACTGGATAAACTATCTTTTCTATAACCAACAGCGTTTTATGAATTACAGTCATGATGCCATTGAAGGACTAGCTGAACAGCTAGCCCTCACCTCTCTTATGGCTTGGCAAAATAGAATGGCTTTAGATATGTTGCTAGCTGAGCGCGGAGGGGTGTGTGCTTTGATGATGATCATCATGTTTAAATTGTTCATGTTTTAATTGTTTATCATTGAACCCTTTATCACTATAATGCCTGCGTTTTGTTTTAAACTCACGTTGTGTGCAAATGCAGGTTGATGTTTTACAGATTAAGTTATTATTTTTCTTGTTTCTTTTGGGTTGATTAATATAATGGTATTATTATAATCAAAAGGGAGGGATGCTATGGAAAATTGATTCTTATATGCATTGTATTGAGTGTTACTGTGTGTGATACTGTGTATAACCTGCAAATGACCTCATTGCAGGATACCACCCTGTCCTGTTTTCTTTTAATTCCTCTTTTACAACGGTGGGCTAGTTAGAATAGATAGAGAATCAGACAGCTGCACTTTAAGGGGGACAGGGATGAAGCTGAGTCTGTCTAACTTCAACTATAGTTGGGGGAGGAAAGGTAGATCCTTGTCATCCTTGTGTAGCTCGTCGTGATCGTCACTCTCTACCTGTTGATACATTTTGTCGGTAAGGGTGGTCTCAATCAGTGTCTGGAATAGTCCTCTCAGGCACAACAACCACAGGGGACGAGTATGGCTGCTACAACAGACAGAGATAGCAGTACTGAAGTAACTAATCCGCTCCACCGGCCAAACCACCTCTCCATCATGTCGAGTCAAGTTTATTTGTAACACATTTCATGTACAGAACAATTCAAAGTGCTTTACATAAAATAAAAGCATTGCAGCAGGGAGTGGAAGAAGCATTAAAAATACATAAAAGAATATAAAGAGAAACAAATAAAATAATTTAAATGAATTTAAACACAAGCAACAGTCCAGATAAGTTCAAAGATATCGTGCAGATTTCTTGCATAGACACATGAGAACAGAAATGTCTTTAACCTGGATTTAAAAATGTCTCCATTTGGTGAAAGTTTAATCTCCACTGGCAGTTTGTTCCACTTGTTTGCAGCATAACAGCTAAATGCTGCTTCTCCATGTTTAGTCTGGACTCTGGACTGGACCAGCTGACCTGAGTCCTTGGATCTAAGAGCTCTGCTGGCTTTATATTCTCTGAACATATCACAGATGTATTTTGGGCCTAAACCGTTCTGGGATTTGTAAACCATCAGCAGATATATCAATCTTGATATAGATATAGATTTTCATTTTTTCTGAGATATATGTAGATATAAATATTCTTTTTTTATATATATATATATATATAACTTCTGTCTATTGTTTTTTTATCTTATGTATGTATTATTTCTTCATTTTTCAACTTATTGAAATAGCTGAGTAGTACACAATCTGCTTCTCTATCATATATTAGTGTTTTTATGTGTGGGTGTATTTTATATTATATTATATATCGTGTGTCTTTTGCAAAATAGCCTACCTATCATATCACATAGCCTATCAGAATATTCTATTACTGTTTAGCCTTCAATGAATATTAAAATGCGCCGAATCATGTGTCCGGTATCATGCCTACGTATGACGTTTGCAGAAAAAAAAATCCTGTGAACTGTATTCAGTGAGTTATAATTGACTAGATGCGCTGACACTTTGTGCCAGCCAGACAGATTACACTGAGAGGAGCGGGTGACCGGTCCAAGATGGCGGCCCCACGGCTCGTCAGCGCCAATAGGCAGTAGCGGTCGATGCGGCGTCTATTCTTTATATGTCTATGTTTGGGACTCGTCCACAAAACCGGATAGAGTTTATGTGTCGTGGTCACATGGGTTTCAACACCCAGCTGGGGCCTTTCTGTGTGGAGTTTGCATGTTCTCCCCGTGTATGCGTGGGTTCTCTCCGGGTACTCCGGCTTCCTCCCACTGTCCAAAAAATCATGCATGTTAGGTTGATTGGCATCTCTAAATTGTCCTTAGGAGTGAGTGTGAGCGTGCATGGTTGTTTGTCTCGTATGTCTCTATGTGGCCCTGCGATGGACTGGCGGCCTGTCCAGGGTGTACCCCGCCTCTCGCCCATTGACTGCTGGGATAGGCTCCAGCCCGCCCGCGACCCGATCGACGGATTCAGCGGTATAGATAATGGATGGATGGATGGATGGATGGGTCACATGGGTTGACTAGCTTCTTGGAATGCGGGGGGGAGGAGGAGCTGAATGCTCTGTCACGAGGCTTGGACTGCGACTGCGTGGATTGAGAATCGTAGTTCGGAGGAGTTGGAGGTTTGGAGTGACGTGGCGTTAGGGCGGTTGGCATAAACTGGTTTGTGAATGGTTTGAGATGGCTTCTCAGGGTGAAGATGAGGGAGATGATGAGATGGATTATGGAGATTGGACTCAAGTATGTGGAAGTGGAAGGTGTTAGTTTCGGTTCTTTTAGTTGGGAGCTCAAGAACGGACCGGAGTAATTCAAGTGAAAATGAAGTCTTTAATTGATGGCAACAAGTGCAGTATTTCAGCGCTGGTCTCGGTATGACAGAACTCTCGCAGGAATCCGTCAGATCGAGCCCCGACTTCCGGGTATCATTTGCATTTCTAGCCTCATAGGTTGGACTCACACTCGACCGAGTATGATTGGACATGAGTAGGTTCAACATGCTTCGTCTTATTCGCTGGATCAGCCCAAAACAATGTGTGTGTGTGTATCTGCCCTTGCTTTCCCAGGCTTTCCTAATTGTTTTGTCTTTCTACTCCTGGATCACTTTAGGTCATCATGGAAAAGTACTGAGACTTATTTCATTCATAATGTCTAAGAACAAATCAAATCAAATCAAATTTATTTGTATAGCACATTTCATGTACAAACAGTTCAAAGTGCTTTACATAAAATAAAAGCATTGCAGCAGGGAGTGCAAGAAGCATTAAAAATACATAAAAGAATATAAAGAGAAACAAATAAAATCATTTAAATGAATTTAAAAACAGGCAACAGTCTAGATAAGTTAAAAGATATTTCATGCATAGACACATGAGAACAGAAATGTTTTTAACCTGGATTTAAAAATGTCTCCATTTGGTGAAAGTTTAATCTCCACTGGCAGTTTGTTCCACTTGTTTGCAGCATAACAGCTAAATGCTGCTTCTCCATGTTTAGTCTGGACTCTGGACTGGACCAGCTGACCTGAGTCCTTGGATCTAAGAGCTCTGCTGGCTTTATATTCTCTGAACATATCACAGATGTATTTTGGGCCTAAACCGTTCTGGGATTTGTAAACCATCAGCAGGCTTTTAAAATCTATTCTGTGACTGACTGGAAGCCAGAGTAAAGATTTTAAAGCTGCTGTGATGTGTTCAGATCTCTTAGTCCGGGTTAAAACTCCAGCAGCAGCGTTCTGGATGAGCTGCAGATGTTTAATGCTCTTTGTGGGAAGTCCAGTTAAAAGAGCATTACAGTAATGGAGTCTACTGGAGATGAATGCATGGATGAGTTTCTCCTGGTCTGTTTGGGAGAGGAAACCTTTAATTCTGTTGATGTTTCTGAGGTGGTAAAAAGCTGCCTTGGTGACAGCTTTGATGTGGCTGCTGAAAGTCAGATCTGAGTCTATCAACACTCCGAGGTTACCAACTTGGTCAGTGATTGTAAGGGCCCGAGTCTCAAGATATTTACCAACGCTGACCCTCTTCTCTTTGCTACCAAACAGAATGATCTCAGTTTTGTCTTCATTTAATTGTAGAAAATTCTCTCTCATCCAGGTGTTTACTTCCTCCAGACACTGACACAGTACGTCTGCTGGGCTGCAGTCGCCATGGTGACAGAGACACATAAAGTTGTGTATCGTCTGCATAACTGTGATAATTGCTGTTAAAATTCTGCAATATCTGACCCAAAGGGAGCATATACAAGTTAAACAGAAGAGGTCCAAGAATGGACCCCTGGGGGACTCCACAAGTCATGGCCACTCGCTCAGATTCATAGCTGCCAATTGTAACAAAATAACTCCGGCCTACTAAGTAGGACCTGAACCAGTTAAGGACCGCTCCAGAAAGTCCAACCCAGTTTTCCAGCCTGTGCAACAGGATTCTGTGATCTACAGTATCAAACGCAGCGCTGAGGTCCAACAGAACCAGGACTGAAACATTACCAGAATCAGTATTCAACCTGATGTCGTTTAACACTTTGACCAGAGCTGTTTCAGTGCTGTGATGACGTCTGAAGCCTGATTGAAACTTATCAAGACTTCCACTTTCATTCAGAAAGTCGTTGAGCTGGTTAAATACAACTTTGTCAATAATCTTAGATATAAAAGAGAGATTAGAGACAGGTCTGTAGTTGTTCATCATAGAGGCGTCTAGAGTTCTCTTCTTTAGGAGTGGCTTAATGGCAGCTGTCTTTAGTGACTTGGGAAAAATGCCTGATGCCAGTGAGCTGTTAACTATTCGTAGGAGATCACTTTCTACTGAGGTAAAAACAGTTTTTAAAACGTCGGATGGTATTATGTCCAGAGTGCAAGTGGTTGATTTCAGATGCCGAACTGTTTCCTCTAGGATTTTTAAATTAACAATATTAAATTGTGACATAACGTCAGAGTTATTTCTAGGTTTTACACACAGATTAGTTTTCTTGTTTTGTCTAATTGTTTTGATTTTTTGGCTAAAAAAGTTGGCAAATTCGTTGCATTTCTCAGTGGAGAGGAGGTCTGGGTTTGACTGTTTTTTCAACCATAGCAAACAGAGTTGGAGAATTGTTGACATTCTTATTAATCATTTCAGATAAATGCAGCTGTCTGGCCTTGCACAGCTCATTGTTATAACTACGCAGGCTTTCTTTGTACAGCTCATAGTGAACAAAGCCAATTTTTACAAAGGTCAGGAAAAGAAAGAAAGACAAAGGAAGATAATCTGAGGGGAACGCAAAGTAGTAAGCGTAGTTTAGCAGGAAATAGCTCAGACGAAAATAATATGGTGTGTAAGAAGGTTGTCAGGGAGGAAACCAAAATAATTATAAAGTTCAGGAAAGAGGATGAGGGTATTCAACTAAGTCCATTAGTTTTATCGAGGGAACTAAAATAGAAGTTTGGAGAGTTGATTCTTGATAAGATCATAGTTGGGAGTGAAGAGCAGAAAAACAAAGTGTTGAGTATTCAGAACATTTGCAAAAAAAATGATGAATGAGACAAAGATTTTGGGAGAAGCTAAAAAAGTTCAGACGTGGTATTAGTGGAAGTGAGGTAAGCAAAATGAAAAGATTAATGAGAACAGTGGAAGGAAAGAGAGTGGAAAGCCTTTCAGTGATGTTGGAATTTCAAGGAGAAGTTCTTCCGGAAAGGAATAAGAGTTGGATGTATGGTCTTTCCTGTTAGGCCATACAATTCTCCTCCGCTAAGGTGTTCTAAATGTCAGAGATATGGACATATAGCAGCAGCATGCAAGGGGAAACAAAGATGTCCAAAGTGTGGAGGGGAGCATGGATATGAAGAATGTAAAAATGAAAAGGATATTTGCTGTAACTGTGGAGGGCAACATAGGGTGACTTATGGAGGATGCGAAGTTAGAAGAAAAGCAGTGGAAATAGAACAAGTTAAAGTCACTCATAATATAAGCCAGTGTTGCCTAACCCTGGTCCTCAATGGACACTGCCCTGCATGTTTTCCATGTTTCCCATGCTCCAGCACACCTGATTCAAATAATTGGGTCAGGTCTTAAAGCTCTCCAGAATGCTGAGGACGACCCATTCATTTGAATCAGGTGTGCTGGAGCAGGGAAACATGGAAAACATGCAGGGCAGTGTGCATTGAGGACCAGGGTTGGGAAACACTGATATAAGCTATGCAGAAGCTGCAAAGAGAATGAAGAAGCCAAGAGATGTGTCAGGGAAAACTCGAATAAATACAACATCAGAACAAAGACAGATAAGAACAGATACAGTGGTGACAGCTGAGAAGATTATGTTGTTCATTGGATATGTCATTCACTGTACAGAGCAAGTAAAATATAAAACAGAAAAAAAATAAGATAATAGTGAAAGGAGCAGAGAAGTTCTTTGGGATAAAGGATATAAATATCTATATATATAGATATATAGATATATATCTTGGGAGCACATAAATAAAAAGTTAGGGGGAGAAGGGAAGACAGGAGGACAGGAAGAGAGAACATAATGATCATCCTGCAGTGGAATGCCAGGAGTTTAACTGCAAATGGACAGGAGTTTAAAGGATTCCACCTGGCCGAGAGTGTGTCCGCTCTCCGCCAGGTGGATTCCCCTGACTGTCCGCACCGCAGGGAGCTGAACACGGCGGGATGGCTCCGGCTGATTTCACCAGAGAGGAGGCAGGCGGACAGGGAGACACAGACACAAGACCGCGGGTCTCTCTGCTTCCTCTGTCCCCGGTGGTGTGAGCTGCTGAGGGCAACACACGCACCCACAGCACTTCGTACATCTACTCGCAATAAAAACTGCACTGAACCCAACGTTTTATTGCCTTCACCACTCAACAAGCATACTAATAGCGGCAGCCAGGAAAACCCATGGCACCTGTGACGTCACACGGAAGCCCCGCCCCCAGTCTGGAATTCCAGGAAGGATTTCCAAGCGGCAAATTCAAAATCGCAAATTTCATGCGTTTATGAAATGTTTGGGTGTAGAGTCCAATGATCATTATTGTTCCTCTGTGTATGTTTTATCATTATGTATTGGGTGTAGTGTCAGCTTTCTGTAGGCCTTTAACATCCAATATATGTAAAATAATGGAGAGAATGATAAATGAAGGAATTTTATATTATATAGAAAGTAAAGGACTTATATCAAAGTATCAAAGTGGATTTAGAAGAGGGAGGAGTACAATGGATCCAGTAATATGTCTAGAGAATGAAATTAGGAAGGCTCAAGCAAATAAAGAGTGTTGTAGCAGTATTTTTTTTATATTGAAAGAGCATATGATATGATGTGGAGGGAAGGGTTATTAGTTAAAATTAGAAGAATGGGCATAAATGGTTGCATGTTTAAAAGGATTAAAAAAATTTAGAAGGAAGAAAAATACAAGTGAGAATAGGGAAGGAATATTCTGAGAACTTTAACATAGAAAATGGGACACCACAAGGAAGCATAGTAAGTCCATTATTATTTTCTGTGATAGTCAGTGATATGTTTAAGGAAACAGAAGGTGGAATGGGTTGTTCACTTTTTGCTGATGATGGTGCAATGTGGAAAAGAGGAATGAATTTAAAATTTATGGTGGAAAATTGGTCATATAAATGGGGACTTAGGTTTTCTGTGGAAAAAACTAAAATAATGTTTTTTACAAGGAAAAGAGTTGATGGAGAAACAAAGTTGAAAATATATGGTCAGGAATTGGAAAGAGTTAAGCAATTTACATTTCTTGGGTTATGGTTGGATGAAAGAATGACTTGGGGTGTACACATTAAGAAAAGAATAGATAAATGTAGGAAGGTTTTGAATATAATGAGATGTTTAGTTGGTACTGAGTGGGGGACTGATAGAAGGTCATTGAAAGCTATTTATACAGGTTTAATAAGGTCAGTGTTGGATTATGGGTACATAGTGTATAATTCAGCTGCAGATACAAATCTACAAAAGTTCAATTATATTCAATATCAGGCTTTAAGAATATGTACAGGTGCCTTTAAAACATCTCCTATAGCAGCAATACAGGTGGAAATGGGGGAAATGCCTCTAAAAATGAGAAGGGAACAATTATCTTTAAACTACTGGTCAAATTTACAAGGACAGAAAAAAGATCATCCAACTGTAAAAGTATTAGAAACAGGGTGGGAAAAAGAAAAAAATTAAAAGTTATGGAACGATAGTAAACACTAAAATTAAGGAAATATATTTAGATAAAATAGACATAAGTCAGACGGTTCCATTACAGACAGTTCCACCATGGATAATGCCTGAAGCAAAAGTAGATTTATCATTATTAGAAAAGAAGAATAGATATAATTTTAGTATAAATAAATATATATTGTACTGGAACATATAAATCAATACTATAATTATGTACATATATATACTGATGCATCAAAAAATATAGATAATAGGATAGGAATGGGTCTTATTGTACCTCAATTTAATATTAAAGTGGGGAAATGGGTAAGTGATGGAGTATCGATATATACTGGAGAAATGATTGCGGTAGTATTAGCAGTTCAGTGGGTAGAAGAGGTTAAACCATTAAAGTCAATTATATGTTCAGATTCTAGTTCTTCTTTATTTAGTATTCAAAATAGTAAGTCAGATAGTAGATATATATATTAATTGAAATAGAACAAACTCTATATAGGATTAATATGATGGGGCTTATTGTAAATTTTATATAGGTACCAGCGCATTATGGAGTTGAGGGAAATGAAATGGCAGATAGAATGGCTAAACGGAGTGTAAAAAGAGTATTGATTGATATTAATGTAAGACTGAGTGTAAAAGAGGTAAAGGGTATTATAAAACAAAAAATGGAAGAGAGATGGCACAAGTTATGGGAGGAAGAAAGAAAAGGACGTTGGTTGTATAAATACAAAGGAAAATTGGTCAGAAGATCAGAAAGAAGTAGGAGAGAAGAGACGATTATATCACGTCTTAGAATTGGACATAATGGATTGAATAAAAATCTATTCATGATAGGAAAACATCAGTCAGGGAAATGTGAGTGTGGGGAAGATGAGACAATTGAACATGTTATTTTATATTTAAGGAATTATCAGGCTCAGAGAAATAATTTAGTTAGAAATCTTAGTAGAATGAAAATGAAATTGGATTATTGCAAAAATAATCAGGAAGCAGAGGATATCAGATTATTTTTTATTATTTAAAACAGTGTAAGTTGTATAATAGAATTTAGTTTATGTAAATATGTAAGAGTATAAATATGTAAGAGTATATAAATGAGTGTATCTGTGGATGTGGATGTGTGTGTGTGTGTGTGTATATGTATATATATATATATATATATATATATATGTATATATATATATATATATATATATATATATATATATATATATATAAATAAATATAGACTTAGGTAGTTGTCATGTGATCCACACTCCTTACCAGTTGGTGGCGGTAATGCTTCCATAAGTTGTTTGCCAACTGCCATAAAAAAAAACGAAAAAGAGAGAGAGCGAGTCACATGTCCTGGTCACATGACTTGGTTGTCCCGGAAAAGACGTGTTGGTGGTGTCCCAGCTTCGGCAACATCGTCTATCAGTAAGTAGGAGAAGTATCGTAAGGGTTTTGACTCGTGGAATGTGAAGAATTTGCAGTCTCCCCGTGTATCACCGCTATTATATTATTATTATTATATGGCGAAACGTCCAAATACGAGTTGTGTTTGATTCAGTCACGTGTTCTATTAGCTCTGTTAGCTCTGTTAGCTGAGCTGTGCAGCCACACAGCAGCTAACAAGCGGGGTTCAGTCTGTCCTCCTCCTCCTCTGTCCTCCTCCTCCTCTGTTCTCCTCCTCCTCTGTCCTCCTCCTCTTCTGTTCTCCTCCTCCTCTGTCCTCCTCCTCTGTTCTCCTCCTC
The DNA here is from genome assembly GCF_027942865.1 of Odontesthes bonariensis. Classification (NCBI taxonomy): domain Eukaryota; kingdom Metazoa; phylum Chordata; class Actinopteri; order Atheriniformes; family Atherinopsidae; genus Odontesthes; species Odontesthes bonariensis. The sequence continues at coordinate 37,535,100 of NC_134519.1, forward strand.
CTCTGTCCTCCTCCTCTGTTCTCCTCCTCCTCTGTCCTCCTCCTCTTCTGTTCTCCTCCTCCTCTGTTCTCCTCCTCCTCTGTTCTCCTCCCCTGTCCTCCTCTGTCCTCCTCCTCTGTTCTCCTCCTCTGTTCTCCTCCTCTGTTCTCCTCCTCTGTTCTCCTCCTCTGTTCTCCTCCTCCTTTCTCCTCCTCTGTCCTCCTCCTCTGTTCTCCTCCTCTGTCCTCCTCCTCTGTTCTCCTCCTCTGTCCTCCTCCTCTGTTCTCCTCCCCTGTTCTCCTCCTCTGTCCTCCTCCTCTGTTCTCCTCCTCTGTCCTCCTCCTCCTTTCTCCTCCTCTGTCCTCCTCCTCTGTCCTCCTCCTCTGTCCTCCTCCCCTGTCCTCCTCCTCTGTTCTCCTCCTCTGTCCTCCTCCTCTGTTCTCCTCCCCTGTCCTCCTCCTCTGTCCTCCTCCTTTCTCCTCCTCTGTCCTCCTCCTCTGTCCTCCTCCTCTGTTCTCCTCCTCTGTCCTCCTCCCCTGTCCTCCTCTTCTCCTCCTCTGTCCTCCTCCTCCTCTGTTCTCGTCCCCTGTCCTCCTCCTCTGTTCTCCTCCTCTGTTCTCCTCCTCTGTTCTCCTCCCCTGTCCTCCTCTTCTCCTCCTCTGTCCTCCTCCTCCTCTGTTCTCGTCCCCTGTCCTCCTCCTCTGTTCTCCTCCTCTGTTCTCCTCCTCTGTCCTCCTCCTCTGTCCTCCTTTGTCCTCCTCCTCTGTCCTCCTCCTCTGTTCTCCTCCTCCTCTGTTCTTCTCCTCCGTTCTGTAAGAGGAATCCAGCCGTTAGCTGAACTGTCTCCATCATCCTGGTGTAGCTCGTCTCCATCGCCCTTGCGTCCTCGTCTCCATCATCCTGGTGTAGCTCGTCTCCATCGTCCTCGTCTCCATCATCCTGGTGTCTGTTCTCCTCCTCTGTCCTCCTCTTCTGCTCTCCTCCTCTGTTCTCCTCCTCTGTTCTCCTCCTCCTCTGTCCTCCTCCTCTGTTCTCCTCCTCCTGTCCTCCTCCTCTGTCCTCCTCCTCTGTCCTCCTCCTCTGTCCTCCTCCTCTGTTCTCCTCCTCTTCTGTTCTTCTCCTCCGTTCTGTCAGAGGAATCCAGCCGTTAGCTGAACTGTCTCCATCATCCTGGTGTAGCTCGTCTCCAACGCCCTCGCGTCCTCGTCTCCATCGCCCTCGCGTCCTCGTCTCCATCATCCTGGTGTAGCTCGTCTCCATCATCCCGGTGTAGCTAGTCTCCAACGCCCTCGCGTCCTCGTCTCCATCGCCCTCGCATCCTCGTCTCCATCATCCTGGTGTAGCTAGTCTCCGTCATCCTGGTGTAGCTCGTCTCCATCGCCCTCGTCTCCATCGTCCTGGTGTAGCTAGTCTCCATTGCCCTCGCGTCCTCGTCTCCATCATCCTGGTGTAGCTCGTCTCCATCATCCTGGTGTAGCTCGACTCCATCATCCTGGTGTAGCTCGTCTCCATCGTCCTCGTCTCCATCATCCTGGTGTAGCTCGTCTCCATCATCCTGGTGTAGATCGTCTCCATCATCCTGGTGTAGCTCGTCTCCATCGTCCTCGTCTCCATCATCCTGGTGTAGCTCGTCTCCATCATCCTGGTGTAGATCGTCTCCATCATCCTGGTGTAGATCGTCTCCATCATCCTGGTGTAGCTTTTCTCCATTGTCCTGGTGTAGCTAATCTCCATCGCCCTCGCGTCCTCGTCTCCATCATCCTGGTGTAGCTCGTCTCCATCATCCTGGTGTAGCTCGACTCCATCATCCTGGTGTAGCTCGTCTCCATCATCCCGGTGTAGCTAGTCTCCAACGCCCTCGCGTCCTCGTCTCCATCGCCCTCGCATCCTCGTCTCCATCATCCTGGTGTAGCTCGACTCCATCATCCTGGTGTAGCTCGTCTCCATCGTCCTCGTCTCCATCATCCTGGTGTAGCTCGTCTCCATCATCCTGGTGTAGCTCGTCTCCATCGCCCTCGTGTCCTCGTCTCCATCGTCCTCGTGTAGCTCGTCTCCATCGCCCTCGCGTCCTCGTCTCCATCGTCCTCGCGTCCTCGTCTCCATCGTCCTCGCATCCTCGTCTCCATCGTCCTCGTGTAGCTTGTCTCCATCGTCCTGGTGTAGCTCGTCTCCAACGCCCTCGCGTCCTCGTCTCAATCATCCTGGTGTAGCTTGTCTCCAACGCCCTCGCGTCCTCGTCTCCATCGCCCTCGCGTCCTTTTCTCCATCATCCTGGTGTAGCTCGTCTCCATCATCCTGGTTTAGCTAGTCTCCATCATCCTGGTGTAGCTATTCTCCATCGCCCTCGCGTCCTCGTCTCCATCATCCTGGTGTAGCTCGTCTCCATCGCCCTCGCGTCCTCGTCTCCATCATCCTGGTGTATCTCGTCTCCATCGCCCTCGCGTCCTCGTCTCCATCAACCTGGTGTAACTCGTCTCCATCGCCCTCGCGTCCTCGTCTCCATCATCCTGGTGTAGCTCGTCTCCATCATCCTGGTGTAGCTATTCTCCGTCATCCTGGTGTAGCTCGTCTCCATCACCCTCGTCTCCATCATCCTGGTGTAGCTCGTCTCCATCGTCCTCGTCTCCATCGCCCTCGTGTCCTCGTCTCCATCGCCCACGCGTCCTCGTCTCCATCGCCCTCGCGTCCTCGTCTCCATTGTCCTCGCGTCCTCGTCTCCATCGTCCTCGTCTCCATCGCCCTCGCGTCCTCGTCTCCATCGCCCTCGCGTCCTCGTCTCCATCGCCCTCGCGTCCTCGTCTCCATCGCCCTCGCGTTCTCGTCTCCATCGTCCTCGCGTCTTCGTCTCCGTCGTCCTCGCGTCTTCGTCTCTATCGTCCTCGCGTCCTCGTCTCCATCGTCCTCGTCTCCATCGTCCTCGTCTCCATCGTCCTCGCGTCCTCGTCTCCATCGCCCTTGCGTCCTCGTCTCCATCATCCTGGTGTAGCTTGTTTCCAACGCCCTCGCGTCCTCGTCTCCATCGCCCTCGCGTCCTTTTCTCCATCATCCTGGTGTAGCTCGTCTCCATCATCCTGGTTTAGCTAGTCTCCATCATCCTGGTGTAGCTCGTCTCCATCGCCCTCGCGTCCTCGTCTCCATCATCCTGGTGTATCTCGTCTCCATCGCCCTCACGTCCTCGTCTCCATCATCCTGGTGTAGCTCGTCTCCATCATCCTGGTGTAGCTCGTTTCCATCATCCCGGTGTAGCTAGTCTCCGTCATCCTGGTCTAGCTCGTCTCCATCGTCCTCGTCTCCATCATCCTGGTGTAGCTCGTCTCCATCATCCTGGTGTAGCTCGTCTCCGTCATCCTGGTCTAGCTAGTCTCCGTCATCCTGGTGTAGCTTTTCTCCATTGTCCTGGTGTAGCTCGTCTCCATCATCCTGGTGCAGCTCGTCTCCATCATCTTGGTGTAGCTTGTCTCCATCATCCTGGTGTAGCTAGTCTCCAACGCCCTCGCGTCCTCGTCTCCATCGCCCTCGCGTCCTTTTCTCCATCATCCTGGTGTAGCTCGTCTCCATCATCCTGGTGTAGCTCGTCTCCATCGCCCTCGCGTCCTCGTCTCCATCATCCTGGTGTAGCTCGTCTCAATCATCCTGGTGTAGCTATTCTCCGTCATCCTGGTGTAGCTCGTCTCCATCGCACTCGCGTCCTCGTCTCCATCATCCTGGTGTAGCTCGTCTCCATCATCCTGGTGTAGCTCGTCTCCGTCATCCTGGTGTAGCTCGTCTCCATCATCCTGGTGTAGCTCGTCTCCATCATCCTGGTGTAGCTCGTCTCCATCGTCCTGGTGTAGCTAATCTCCATCGCCCTCGCGTCCTCGTCTCCATCATCCTGGTGTAGCTCATACAGGGTCACCAGGATGATGGAGTCGAGCTACACCAGGATGATGGAGACGAGCTACACCAGGACGATGGAGACGAGCTACACCAGGATGATGGAGACGAGTATGAGGAGTATGAGGAGTCGGGCTGCTTGTGTTCGCCTGCAACTCACTATTCCTTTGAGTCATAGAATTTAGATTTTCTTGACTTGCCCGAAAACAAAAAATGGATGAAAAACAGTTTAACTACTTCAAGAAGTTGAGATGCTGTATAAAATGTAAAAACACAATGATTTGCAAATCTCATAAACCAATATTTTATTCCCGATAGAACATAGAAAACATCAGATGTTGAAAGTGATTAGTTCATCTTGAATTTGATGATGACATCTCACAAAAGTTGGGACAAGTCCATGTTTCCCACTGTTTTGCATCCCCTCTTCTTTGAACAAAGTCTGTACATCTGGATTCTAGCTGCTTGACAGGCTTCAGTCTTCTTTGTTGTGTTTGGTGTTTCAGCTGAAAGGCGTCCACTGCAGGCATGCTTCATAATTCTACATTGAGCAACAGTTTTCTAATATTGCTTCAATCTTTTATTACAGGGCCAGTTTATTACAGGGCCACACCGAGACAAAGGAGACAAACAGCTGTTCACAAAGCAGGAACCCTAACGGTGCGTTCACACCAGACGCGGTCGGGCGACGTGATTACATACAAAGTCAATGCAAAGACGCGATTAGACGTGGATTCGAGCCGGCGGCGCGGTGAGGCGCGGTGGGGTGGCGCAGTGAGGAGCGGTGAGGCGGTGCGGTGATGCGATGCGGTGGCCGCCGCGCGAGTGAAAATATGCAATTCGCGCGAGTTCAAAAAATCCAACTTTGGCGAAATATTCGCGTCAGACAGCCTATCAGCGTTGAGATTCTGGACGACAGTGACGTGGAGACAGATGGACAGGCGCTCCGCAGCTGAAATGGAGTCGTGTCTGTGACATGCAGATGGGACTGCAGATGGAAATTAGCTTCTAAGCTACAATCTGGTGCAGGTCATCTCTTTACTTTGTAATTAATGTACTTTGCACATGGTCCCTGACTAAATAAAATAAAAAAATTAAATCACCGCCTTCTCCAGGAGTTCCGTCTGGATGACGGCCGCCTCCAGCGGCACCCCAGGCCCACCAGGACCCAGCCCGACGACCCGCTCGGGAGGACCGGCGCCGCGATCTCTCGGCAGGACACCAACCACAGGCGCCCCGCAGCTGAAACGGAGCCGCGGCCCAGCTGCGGCGCGCCTGCAGCCGGCGTCCCGCCGAGAGATCACGGCACCGATCCTCCCGAGCAGGCCACCAAACTGGGTCCCGGCGAGCCCGAAACACCGCTGGAAGCGGCCGCCACGGGAGGATCGGTGCCGTGATCTCTCGGCGGGACGCCGGCTGCAGGCACTCCGCAGCTGGGCCGCGGCTCCGTTTCAGCTGCGGGGCGCCTGTGGGTGGTGTCCTGCCGAGAGATCGCGGCGCCGGTCCTCCTGTGGCGGCCGCTTCCAGCGGTGTTTCGGGCTCGCCGGGACCCAGTTTGGTGGCCTGCTCGGGAGGATCGGTGCCGTGATCTCTCGGCGGGACGCCGGCTGCAGGCGCCGGTCCTCCCGAGCGGGTCGTCGGGCTGGGTCCTGGTGGGCCTGGGGTGCCGCTGGAGGCGGCCGTCATCCACACGCAACTCCTGGAGAAGGCGGTGAAATTATCCGAGCTGAATGCACCACCGGATGATGTCACTGATCCAGACACGACGGCGTGTGCGTTTCAGACGAATCTTGGACTGCCACAGCAGGTACAAGGACGCGATCAGCCATGGATAGCCCCTTGAGCTATTCACTCGTTTTTTACTCGCGCGAAAGAGGCGTTTGAGGCGATGGAATTTAATTTACACCTGCGGCAACGATCGCGCGATGAAGGCGGTGCGAATATTCGCATCGCGTTTGGTGTGAACGCACCGTAATGCTGTGAGGAGACCGTGATAACCACCACACCACTGTGTAGACCCTTAATGAAAATAGCATGTACCTATTAATGATGGTATAAAGGGATGTATGTGTAATCAGTTGCTTTCCTTTGAAAGTTTAAAGTTCCCCCCTTGCAGAGATGAGCTGGTGTGTGCTGGATGAGGAGCAGTTCCATCAGTGCTGTTGGCTCTTTCTTCAACAGTCGGAGCAGCTCAGAGATGGCTGGAGCTGGGAAGCAGTCCAGGTGAGGAGGTGTGTACCATCACACTTAAGGGCGGTTTATGGTCGGAAACCAGGTCGTCTGCGTGTGTGTCGCAGTTAACGCAGACATGCCCCCCCCCCCCCCCCCTTACGCAGACACTCTGGTGCACCTCCCCAAAATTGTAACTCACCGCAGACAGTGCCGCAGACATCGCCGCAGGGAGGAGAGAAAGGAGGCCTCTGATTGGTCAACTCTACATCCGCTCTACACTATGCGTATTTCCGGTTTGCTAACCAGCTAATGGTGACGCTAACCGTGACCATTCTTTCGCCTCTCTGCCAGCTCCAGTAGTACCAATATTTCTTCTATTTCTAGATCGATCAGCTGCATCTCAATCAAAGTGCGCATTCGTCCAGTCGCCATTGTTGTTGAATGACCTCCGTAACCGGAAGAGAAACACGCCACCCACCACACCCACAATCCTAGCTTGTTTGTGATTGTCCCTCTTGCGTTGTGGCGTGGAATTAACATAGCGCAGACCGCGCTTCAAAATTGGGCATAAATCAAAAATAACTGCGTCATGTCTGCGACAAGCTCACTGCGACACTGCTGCGAGAGTATACACGGCCCTTTTAGACTGCAGACTGTGCCTGGAAGCCTGCTGAGAGTTTCACCATAGTTTCCTATCCTGGCTTCAGGGTTCAACGGAGGGCTACCTGAGGAAGACCGCTCTCAGGTCAGTCCCTGCTGACTGGATCACCACACAGAAACACCAATCTCACTCCAGCCTTAAATCACAGGGAGAGGAAAAGGTAACTTTTAACTTTTAAGCGGCCACAAATGGTAACTGAATAGCCGACAGAGCTGCTGTACATAATGAATTCCACTGTCTCTATACTCCCACAGTTGGTTGCCTCGGTTGATCCTGACTTCCTCATAGAAGATGAAGATGATGGCATCTGTACAGTGTGTGAAGGCAGCAGCCTGGTGCTTCAGTATGAGTATCACATCCTGTACTCTTGCAGCTACAGCACTCCTGTGCTGTATTTTCGAGCCTCCACGCTGGGTTAGTTCCATATCGGAGGGTCATTGCACATTCATTGCCTACGTTTGTGTTATGTTGCCTTGTAAAATGCACAGGTAGAGTTTATTGATGAGTGATGGTTAACATTGGGTAATCATTTAAGTTGTATAGTTTCAAAGGTATTATGTGATGGTTTGAAACAAGTCAGCTTAACACTGGTATGCACTGCATCCATGTAAGTCGAATTAGCTTTCAAAAGCCCAAGTAACTCCTGAAATGAGACCTCAGATCCAGATGAGTTGAAGTGGACATCTCAAGAATGCACAGCAGGTACAAAACTGAGAAAAAGGAGATGGAGGTTTAAACTATTTTTTTCCCTTGATCATCATGCCAAGTGTGAGATCAGTGGCCGATAAATGGATGAGCTTGATGAGGATAAATGAAAGTACCATTGACTTGATTTGAGATGTTCTGGCCTCATCAGGTGACTTGTAACTCAACTGATTAGTTGGCGTTTTGTGTACAGAGGCTGTAGGTCCTTGGCAAGTCCTGCCCTGTGGCCCTTTGCTTGATGTCATCTCACCTCTGTCTGACCACCTTAAAGGATATTGAAGCATACTGTTTTACCAGCATCAGATATTTGACCTGTACTGCTGCCTAAAATGTGTCAAACCCCCACTATTGAAAGTACTCTGCTTTCAAAGTCTTAAACATCCCTTCACTTGTCTGGATGAGGTGAAAGTGCACATGATGATAAGAACAACAAGATCAAAGACCGTAACAATGATAACATAGTCTTATTCAAACAGATTCTATGAACATTGTATATTTAGTTGGCTTCTTGGGCTGAAAGAGTAAAATAACCACAGATGAATAATCCCAAACAGACAAGAGAGATAAAGTCTTTTGAATTTCCTTACTGTCTTGATTTTATTCTGATGAGCCAAAACATTATGACCATCTAGCAAATATACCGTTACTCTTTTAAATGCCTCCACCTTTTTCGAGTTGAGAACCATCGCCTCAGATATAGAAGAGCTGACTTTCAACTCAGCCGCTTCACACTCAGCTGCAAACTGCTCCAGTGCGCGCTGAAGGTCCTGGCTGGAAGAAGCCGACAGAACCACATCATCCGCAAAAAGCAGAGATGTGATCCTGAGGTTCCACACCTTGAGATCCTGTTCATGAAAATCCTTAACAGGATCGGTGACCTCCCCATGAGCTGTCACCTTACCGTGGTGGGGGGGGGGGGGGTTTGCGTGCCCCAGTGAGTCTGGGAGCTATGTTGTCTGGGGCTTTAAGCCCCTGGTAGGGTCACCCATGGCAAACAGATCCTAGATGAGGGACCAGACAAAGAACAGCTCATAAAACCCCTATGATGATGGACAATGTTGGACACCGTGTGCCCTTGCCCGGACGCGGGTCACCGGGGCCTCCCCCTGGAGCCAGGCCCAGGGGTGGGGCCCGCCAGCGAGCGCCTGGTGGCCGGGTCTGTGCCCGTGGGGCTCGGTCGGGCACAGCCCGAAGAAATTACACGGGTCCCCCTTCTGACGGGCTTACCACCCGTGGGGTCGGGTGCAGTGTGAGCTGGGCGGCAGCCGAAGGCGGAGACCTTGGCGGTCTGATCCTCGGCTACTGAAGCTGGCTCTTGGGACGTGGAACGTCACCTCTCTGCTGGGGAAGGAACCTGAGCTGGTGCGCGAGGCTGAGCGGTTCCGGCTAGATATAGTCGGACTCACCTCGACGCATGGCTTGGGCTCCAGAACCAGCCTCCTCGAGAGGGGTTGGACTCTCTTCCACTCTGGAGTTGCCCGCGGTGAGAGGCGTAGAGCAGGTGTGGGCATACTTATTGCCCCCCGGCTGTGCGCCTGTACATTGGGGTTTACCCCCGTAGACGAGAGGGTAGCCTCCCTGCGCCTTAGGGTGGGGGGACGGGTCCTGACTGTTGTTTGTGCTTATGCATAGAGATGCGCGGTTGGCGGTTGAATCCGCGGAGCCTGCGGATTAACCGCGGATCGGGCGGATGACACGCCGAAAAATCGTATTTTAATTAAATTCGGGCGGGTTGCGGTTGAAGCACTGAAAAAAACAAACAAAAAAAACACATAATTTTCCAAAGGTAACGAACGAAAACATACATTATGACAAAGATCAAAGATGGCAGCGGCAGCAAAGTTAGTGCGAGAGAGGCTTAAGACGGGTGATCTTAAAACGAAACCTAAAGAAGAAAAGTGCCGTTTGGGAAAAATTCCACGAGGTGATCAATTCGGATGACACCAGTATGTGATTTGCAAAACTTGTGAATGCGTATATGTTATCCACTACATAGTAGTAGGCGGACTTATTGGCAAGATATAATGAACTACGCTGTTTGAAAAAGCCGATACAAATAGCCAAGGCACCTTCAATAGATACCTATCGGCGGATGGCGGGCGGGTTCGGTTTTGAAAATCGGTGAAAAAATGTTTGTGCAAATGGATAGCGGGCGGATATATATTTTTTGCAGCGGTTGCGGATGGGAAAATACGTCATCCGCGCATCTCTACTTATGCACCGAACAGCAGTTCAGAGTACCCACCCTTTTTGGAGTCCCTGGAGGAGGCACTGGAGAGTGCTCCTCCGGGAGACTCCTTCGTCCTGCTGGGGGACTTCAATGCTCACGTGGGCAATGACAGTGAGACCTGGAGGGGCGTGATTGGGAGGAACGGCCCCCCCGATCTGAATCAGAGTGGTGTTTTGTTGTTGGACTTCTGTGCTCGTCACGGACTGTCCATAACAAACACCATGTTCAGGCATAAGGGTGTCCATATGTGCACTTAGCACCAGGACACCCTAGGCCGCAGCTCGATGATCGACTTTGTGGTCGTATCGTCGGACTTGCGGCCGTATGTCCTGGACACTCGGGTGAAGAGAGAGGCGGAGCTGAGGTTGCCGAGGTGGTTAAAAAACTCCTCGGTGGCAAGGCCCCGGGGGTGGATGAGGTCCGTCCTGAGTTCCTCAAAGCTCTGGATGTTGTAGGGCTGTCTTGGTTGACACGCCTCTGCAGCATCGCGTGGACATCGGGGGCGGTGCCTCTGGACTGGCAGATCGGGGTGGTGGTCCCCCTCTTTAAAAAGGGGGACCGGAGGGTGTGTTCCAACTAAAGGGGGTCTATTCGGGGGTACTGGAGAGGAGGATCCGCCGGATTGTCGAATCTCGGATTCAGGAGGTGCAGTGTGGTTTTCGTCCTGGCTGTGGAACAGTGGACCAGCTCTATACCCTCGGCAGGATCCTGGAGGGTGCATGGGAGTTCGCCCAACCGGTCTACATGTGTTTTGTGGACTTGGAGAAGGCGTTCAACCGTGTCCCTCGGGGACTCTTGTGGGGGGTGCTCCGGGAGTATGGAGTGCCGGACTCCTTGATATGACCGGTGTCAGAGTTTGGTCCGCATTGCCGGCAGTAAGTCGGACATGTTTCCTGTGAGGGTTGGACTCCGTCAGGGCTGCTCTTTTTCACCGATTCTGTTCATAATTTTTATGGACAGAATTTCTAGGCGCAGCCAGGGCGTTGAGGGGGTCCGTTTTGGCGACCTCAGAATCGGGTCTTTGCTTTTTGTGGTTCTGTTGGCGTCGTCGGGCTGTGACCTTCAGCTCTCACTGGAGCGGTTCGCAGCCGAGTGTGAAGCGGCTGGGATGAGAATCAGCACCTCCAAATCTGAGACCATGGTCCTCAGCCGGAAAAGGGTGGAATGCCCTCTCCGGGTCGGGAATGAGATCCTTCCCCAAGTGGAGGAGTTCAAGTATCTCGGGGTCTTGTTCACGAGTGAGGGACGAATGGAACAGGAGATTGACAGGCGGATCAGTGCGGCGTCAGCAGTGATGCGGGCTCTGCACCGGCCCGTCGTGGTGAAGAAGGAGCTGAGCCAGAAGGCGAAGCTCTCGATTTACCGGTCAATCTATGTTCCTACCCTCACCTATGGTCACGAGCTGTGGGTAGTGACCGAAAGAACGAGATCGCGAATACAAGCGGCCAAAATGAGTTTCCTCCGCAGGGTGTCTGGGCTCTCCCTTAGAGATAGGGTGAGAAGCTCGGTCATCCGGGAGGGGCTCAGAGTAGAACCGCTCAAGGGCGTCAGTTTGGTTTTAGAAGTGGTGGGGACAAAAAACGTAATGCATTCTATGCCCCCCACGGACCACCCACCATCCAGCACATTAAAAAGTAACGCATTCTAGATCGATTCCAGCGTCATGTTTAATAAGCGGCCCTTTTTTTGATGAACGCATACAGAGTTTATAAAATATATCCTTTAATTTCATGTTTCCATATCATTATGATATGATTCGAAAGCATGTATTTATTCATGAATTAATTACTGTTAATTAATTACGCTACTGTACTGTTTGTAAGAAAGAACAGTGAAAATGATCTGAACAACAGAAAAAGGGGAAAAGTGCAACTGCAACTGCAGTTGTTAGTCCGGACAGACTATCAAAACAAACACAGACTTCGGCCAACGGGCCCTATAACTGAGCAGAAACCTGTCGTCTGTGGGGCTCCTCATTCCTCCTCATCGAGCCTCTCACTACCACGTTTCCATCAACTACATTTGACACTGAGCATATACAGAATGTTATTTTCAGGAGTTGCTAAAAAAAAAACAAGCAAATAACTAGCTTAACGTTTCCTTGGCTAACCTAATACTAAAATGCTAACGCTGCACGCGGAGACTTCATAGCCACCATGGCAAATTATATTCATAATATTATAGTCTACACATGACAAATATTTAACACACATTTCACACACAGACAATATTTCAGATGATTTCTATGGATCGTATATTTGCTTATCATTACAAAACATGAATGTGGAAGGCTATTGAGTAGCCTACTGATAAAAATAAAACGTTAGACAATTTACCTTGATAACTGTGTATATACTCCACAAAGAACTTGTACCCTTTCCTCAGCCTGGACTGTGGTGTTGGTGAGTGTGACTCCACGATCCTGTGTATATCCTCTAAAGTTATCCTTGGAAGAACCACCAGCGAAGTTGCGAAGAAACGCTGCATTTTTGTTTGTGTAGAAGTAGCTCTAAATGAGTTTCGCCGGGAAAGAGGTTTACCCGGGGTCCGTTTCACAAAGCAGGTTCCACCAACTCTGAGTCTATTCCTGATCTCTGAGTTGCTCTACTCTGAGATAGAAAATTCTGAGTTTTCGGTTCCAGAAACGCTGATTTGAGTGAGTTTAATCAACTCTGAGTAGGACCTTGAGTTTAGCGTGTGCGCCACAACTTTAAAAAGCCAGCATCAATGGAGCCCCGATTCGACGAGTCACCATGGCAACGGGGAAGAGGAGGGGCTACGTTTTTCACCAACCTCGAATTGGAAATCTTAATGCGCTCATACGGCGAGTTTCAATACGTTTTTAGAAATAAGTGCAACACCGCTGCAGCAGCAAAAGCGTAAGTTTAAATGTAGTCCTTTGCAATCCCAATAATATTACAGGGAAACTGCTTGAATGGTAGCCCATTCATTTATTTCATTTAGGTGCAATCCCGCAGGGGAGAAGCGCACAATGGCAGCAGTTTAAGATGAAATATAAAAACATTGTTCAAACAGGTGAGACCTCGGCATGGAGGTACCTCATTCTGATCATGTTTTACACTGTAAAATAAATATTAAGTGGCTATTTGACTGTGCAGTTATTTTATCCCCAACATAATGCTGTTTTCACACACATAAACTATGTCTTCTCATCTATATCATGTTCTGTTAAATAATTAAGCCAATTTAAACTAACACAGACTTTTACTGAGCCAACAGAAAGAAGGCAGATGCCCGTAAAACGGGTGCTGCCCAGCACCACCACCTCTAACGGGAGGGCAGTGGCTGAGGGAATCCACCCCCAAGACACGAGTGCCTTTATAAAATATAATAGGCCTATATAATTTTTTTTAAGCCTATTCATACAAATATTTATTTGTATTTTATGTCTTTTTTTTCTTTTGTCCCAACAAAATTCCGATGTTGCCACTCAAAAAGATAATTGTCTGGAAATGCAAAAATCTATGCGCAGTCTGATAACCATCTCCTGAGGAATATTTATTTCTCTGCGCAGTAATGCTGCACCTTCATCCACGGGATCGTTGTCAAAGGACATGTTGGTGGAAACAGTCGTCTCCTGCTGTGCCTGATGGACTTCTAGAAGTAGAAGAACTCGCTCTGCTGACTGACTGAATGAATGAGGAAATCAAATGGCTGAAAGAGGGCGGAGACAGAGAGAAACTCAAGGTTTATTGAGTAAAAGTTTCTCTCATTTCAGGGTTAATCAACTCAGAGTTTTCACTAAACCTGCTTCGTGAAACGGACCTCTGGTGTGACGTCATTGGAATGCACCGACTCCGCTGTCATTTTACAACTTCATGTTTCTACAGTGGCTCACAGTCGGCAAATCAGACGACTAAATACCAAATTGGGGTTTTCACATGTTCGTGCGCGCCTATCGCATGATTTAGACTCGACGATTTCGGTTGAGAATGTGGGGATTTTTTTTCGGTCGCATCAGAGCACATCGTGGGGACAAAATTCAAATCATAAATAGTGGGGGGGGACATGTCCCCACCGTCCCCCCCGTAATCGACGCCTGGAACCGCTGCTCCTCCGCATCCAGAGGAGTCAGATGAGGTGGCTCGGGCATCTGGTTAGGATGCCTCCTGGACGCCTCCCTGGTGAGGTGTTCCGGGCCCGTCCCACTGGGAGGAGGCCCCGGGGAAGACCCAGGACACGTTGGAGAGACTATGTTTCTTGGCTGGCCTGGGAACGCCTCGGGGTCCCCCCAGAACAGCTGAAGGAAGTGGCCGGGGACAGGGACGTCTGGCCTTCTCTGCTCAAGCTGCTGCCCCCGCGACCCGACCCCCGGACAAGCGGCAGATAATGGATGGATGGATGGAGGATCGGTGACATGGGGCATCCCTGGTGGGGTCCAACATGCACTGTAAACAAGTTTGACTTGGAGCTAAGAATGCAAAAACAGCTCTTGCTTTGGTTATACAGGCAAGGCAAGGCAAGGCAAGGCAATTTTATTTATAGAGCACAATTCATACACAGGGCAATTCAAAGTGCTTCACAGGGACTGGATAACTCGTAAAAGAGGCTCCAGTACCCCAAAATCAATCAGCACCCCACACACAATGCTTCGGGGAACACAGTCGTAAGCCTTTTCTATATCTACTAAAAACATGTAGACTGGATGGGCAAACTCCCATGATCCCCTCATTAACTCTGCAAGAGTAAAGATCTGGTCCACTGTTCGACGATCTTCTCCTGAATCTGAGGTTCCACAATCGGTCGGCGACTCCTCTCCAACTTTCTTGGGGAGGCTGAATAGTGCGATTCTCCCTGTAGTTGGAACACACTCTCATTTCATACATGCAGAGCCAATTCAGAAACAGTTTCCTAGCTAAGGAAAGCAACAGATTGCACTGAAAACTTTTTGTTTTTCGGTCCAATCTCCCGGCCTGAGCGTGCCTGAGGCGACTGTGGAGAGAAACGACTCCCTTTGAACAGGAAGAAACCTCTGGCAGAACCAGAACCAGGAAGGGTGGCCATCCGCCTCGACCAGCTGGGGTTTGAGAAGACAGAAAGGGGGGGGGGGGGGGGGGAGGGGGGAGGGGGGGTGGCACTGTAACACCATTCAAAGGATATCTGTTGGAACAGGGAAACACAAGTTAATGACCACAATAATGTCACATGTACATAATATCATTTGAGCTTTCCTCACTTTACTCTCTTTTTCCCCCATTTAATTTCTCAAATTATATTATGTACATGTGACATTATTGTGGTCATTAACTCGTGCTTCCCTGTTCCAACAGATATCCTTTGAAGGGTTGAGTGTCCCATTTTACTTTTATTCTTCTTCCCCCTTTTTTTTTTTTTTTTTTTTTTTTTTCATATAGTGCCTGCTGTCCCTGTCTTTAGTCTTCTTGTGCGATGTTTGTTTTTTCACAAATACTTAAAAATCAATAAAAAGATGTGAATAAATCACATCATTAAATTATACTCTGATGCTATGATTAGTTTCATCAACACGCACGTTGACAACATCGTTCCCATGGCAACGGTTGGACTCTTTCACAACCAGAAACCATTGATTGACTTGACAGTTCACGCTGCTCTCAAAGCACGGACCACCGCATACAACACTGCTTCTGACCGCCTCAGGATAAAGGCGCTACAGGGATAAAGTGGAGTCACATTTCCAGTATGGCACCTCCTGGTGTATATGGGATGGAGTGAGATTGTTGTTCATAGAGTACAGTTCAGCATTTAATATCACAATCCCCCACCACCTCTGGGAAAAGCTTAGAGATTTGGGCTTCAGCATATTCTTGTGCAGCTGGATGAACAGTTTCCTGACTGGAAGACCACAGGTGGTGAGAGTGGATGATGTATTGATGATGTAACTCTCGCACTCAACAAAGGGGCCCCCCAGGGATGCGTGTTGAGATCCCTTCTGTACTCCATCTACTCTTCAGGAAAAAAAAAAGTTTCTTCTTACTTTTAAATTATATTTCTAATTTGAATACTGTCTTGTCTATTCTGTGTTGCACAGCCGGGAAGTATTTCACTGTATGTTGTACTAAGTAGAACTGCAAGTGACAAATACAACTCTTGATTATTGACTCTTAAATAGAAATTGGTCCTACTCATACAAAGCCAAAACAAAAAAGTTGTCAATGTAAGAAGACAGATAGCATGGAAACAATGGTGTCTGTTGACCACGTGTAAAGGATGCCGGTCTCTGAATGTGCTTTACGCTGAATGCAAAGATGGGTCAAGTTTTCAGCCTTTCAGTATTTTAGAAGGATGCTCTTGCAGATGTTTTTAATTCTTGTTCTTTCTCATGTCTCAGGGGGAAAGAGCCTGACGTTAGAAGAGGTGTGGGGCTCCGTCCACCCACAGTTTAGGCTTCACCTTCACAACTGTCCTCTGAATGCAATTACTCAGCAGGTAGAGAAAGGTGCATCTCCTTTATTATCATGAGCTTCCTTTGAGGAACTCCACTGACACTGTGTGTGTGTCTCTCTCTCTCTCTATCTCTCTCTCTCAGGAACATCCCCTGCTGGGCCAGCCTTTCTTCTTCCTCCACCCCTGCAGAACAGAGGAGTTTATGAGGCCCCTGCTGCAGATGGCTCAGGAACAGTGCAGGTACCATCACAGCTTGGTTCACTGACACAAAGACACAGGTCATTGCTGATGTTACACATGAAACTGCTGGAAACTCTTCAGTTGTGTCTTCCAGCATTTCTTTAGTGTGCCATGTGTTAGGGCCGTGGTGGGGAAAAAGCCTTGTGAAAGCAACCACCCATTATTGAGTCCAGAAGGGCCGAGACGATTGAAAGTTGTGCTATTAGGCTTTCTCTAGTTCCTGTAGTTTGATTCATTTGTGGTTTATTGAAAATGATCAATGTGTTGATGGGAAGAAGTAAAGTAACCACAACAGATTCTCTGTTTAGAACAAATGGAAACTGACTTCCACACGCAACAATGACTCCTGGGCATTTTTTATGAGTCTCAGCTTTTACAGAACAAATAATAATGTATTATTTCCCGCCTGATGACCCCAATGACATGTTGGTCAGCACTGCTCACTAGTCTATGTCGGGATTATTGGGATCAGGAGGTGCTTCATCAGGCACTGAGCCAGTATTAGAAGGTTATTTTGTGGAATTTAGGGAATTATTCACGGAGTCTGGTCCATTTCATTTGTAGCACAAGTTTCTTGTGTTTCCTTTGAATTCATGTGACTTAATGAATCATTTTAGTCCCCGACTGCTGCTTTGTTTCTGGTTATGCTGGGTGAATGAATGAAACAGAGTTGCAGTTTCAGAGTTCAGATTCAGTGAGGGAGCCAACACACATTTTGGCTCATGGCTGTCCCCTGCTGGAGGATCTGGATTTGTATATGTGCCACAGAATAGAATAACCTTTATCATCCCACAAGTGAGAAAATGTCCCATTACACAGCTCTGTGATGAAGGAATATACACAAAATAAATAAACAAATGCAAGAAAGTAAGTACAAGATGTAACATAAAATAACATCAAATATATGAACATAGTAAGGGCAGGTGAAATAATAAGTAGCAGTGATGATGAGGGATGAGTGAGTTTGCTCAGCTGGTGTTCTGGAGTCTGACAGCTGCCGGTAAGAATGACCTGCGGTAGCATTCCGGCCTGCGGTAGCATCAGGACCTGCGGTAGCATTCCGACCTGCGGTAGCATTCCGGCCTGCGGTAGCATTCCGACCTGCGGTAGCATTCCGAGCTGCCCCCGCGCCACACCGTCACATGCAGAGGGTGGAAGGTGATGTTCCTGATGGATGTTAGCTTAGATAGCATCTTCTCACCCACCTGCTCCATGGGGTCCAGGGGGCATTCCAGGATAGAGCTGGCCCTCTTAATCAGCTTGTTGAATTTCCTCCGGTCCTATTCTGCCATCCCAATGCTCCTGCAGACTCTAGCACAGTGTCATAAAAAGTCCTTGAGAGAGTCCTGTTCAGGTCCTGTAAGGACCCTCTTAGCAGGTGAAGACGGCTGAGGCCCTTCTTGTAAAGTGCATCAGTCCAGTAGCCGACAGTAGCTAACAGTAGCCGACAGTAGCCGACAGTAGCCGACAGTAGCCGACAGTAGCTGACAGTAGCCGACAGTAGCCGACAGTAGCCGACAGTAGCTGACAGTAGCTTATAGTAGCCGACAGTAGCCGACAGTAGCTAACAGTAGCCGACAGTAGCTAACAGTAGCCGACAGTAGCTAACAGTAGCGGTGTCATTGGACAGTTCCTGGATATGGCAGCACGCTGTTGGAGCTAAAGATGCATTTAGTTGTTGGTTTTGCTGCAGCAGTTGGTGTGTGTGTGTGTGTGTGTGTGTGTGTGTGTGTGTGTGTGTGTGTGTGTGTGTGCGCAGGCCAGTGAACTACGTGCTGTCATGGCTCAGCGTGGTGGGCCCTGCGCTGGGTCTTGATGTTCCTCTGAAGTACTCCACCCAGCTCCACCCTGAGGCCTCACCCAGCACAATGGTGCCAGACTGAAGCTCCGCCTGCTGTGTTGGCCTCTCATCCTGGAGCCATATGGAGCACGTTATGTTTAAGAGAATTCTCATTTTTACATGATCTTGGGAACATTTTTTGTAGCCCATGTCAACAGGGACTTTTAATAGCTTACATGTCTGTGTTGATATTGTACATACTCCATGTTCTGAAACCAGGTAACTGCAGCTGGAAAGTTTTGTAGTGCACGTGCAGGCTGTAATTAATCCCTTTTTAAATGTCTCTGTGGAGTCTGAAACAAGGTGAAAATCAATGACAGCCAGAGGTTGGGGTGCTAATTGTGTACCTCCTGATTATGTTATATTTCCATGATGTACTCTGAAGATATGTGAGAATAAATCATTTTTCAACACCTGCAGTGTCTGTGTGGAAGACCGTGATGATGGATGATCATGCTGTGGTAAAGAAAACACAGAACTCTCCAGGAGAAACAGTCTTCATTATCCAAATCTGCCATAAAGACTTTAAAGATCAAATGCAGTGCCACAAGGTTCTCTCCATCCACAAGTCTAACAGCCCGCTCAGACATCCTCAGCTCAGCAGCTGTAACCGTGCAGAAAGGCAGCTTTTAATAGCTGATTTAAAAAAAAAAAAAATCATTTCCTTTTGGGATAAATAAAGCATATTTTCAGTTCGGTTCTGGAATAACTTTCTTTGGAGAGATGAAACTTGGATCAACCTGCAGCAAAAAAAAAATAAAGAAGAAAGTGTGGACACATTAGGAAGAGCTCATCAAATGAATCGTACAGCAAGTGAAAAGGAAACGGGGCAGTGATGGAGCAGACGTGCATGAGTTCCAGTGGTCACCACTTTATTAATGATGTGACCAAAGCAGGTGGATCCATTCACAAGTGTAGGAATTTTTCAAGATAAAGAAGTAAAGATAATTCCAGAATATCCAAGTCCAACATGCATTTTATTTGCTGAAGACTAAACTAACAAACAACTGGAGACAGCTGTGGTAAAAGCCTCTTTGATATGCATGGGTTCCAGACTTCAGTCAGTTCCTTCAAATGATGATCAACAAAAGTGTGAAAATGTTGTGTTATTATCATTATTATCTCCCATGGATTGGACCTCTGTGTGATGGAAACTTGTCTCGGTGTTGGTGAGCCACACATTTGAAAATGTGTCCTTCAGAGTATCAGAAGACATGATTGGACAGCTAAAACCGCCAGGTTCCCCCTCGTCCTGTCTGTGATTGGCCATTATGTCCTCAGTGTTATCAATGGCAGTCTGCTCTCTGAAGTGCCTAAAAATTCTAAACATGTAATTATAAAAACCACTCAACAAAAGACCTAGGATGGACCAGGTTTGTCTAATTTCAGACCAATGTTGAGGCTTCCTTTCCTTTCCAAAATTTTAGAAAAAATAGTTTTTACCCAGCTGAAGGTCTTTTTAGATAGAAGCAATATCATTGAGATGTGGTTTTAAAGCCCGCCACAGCACGGAATCAGCCCTCTCTCAAAAAAAAAAAGAATGACATCTGACTTGCCACAAATTCTGGGGATACTGTTTTTCTTATGCTGTTAGATTTGACTCCAGCCTTTGACACAGTGGACCATAAAATCCTTTTATGTTGCCTGGAACACTGTTGGCATACAATGTTCTGCCTGAGCTGTTACAAGTCTTACTTGGCTGAGAGAAGCTTTATGGGGATTTCATTTCTTCATCTGCCCGCCCTTACCTGTGCCACAAGGCTCAATTCTCTTCTTTTTGCTCTGTATTTACTTCCCTTAGGCTCCATATTGTGTAAATAATAGCATCTCTTTTCGAATTTATGCAGATGATTGCATAATCAGAGTTTTTATCCCAGTTAGTGCTGAGTACAGATAAAGTCATTGTAGTGGGTGAGTTTAAAGGGATAGTTCGCCTCTTTTGACATGAAGCTGTATGACATCCCATATCAGCAACATCATTTATGAACATTTTCTTACCCCCTGCTGCGTCCTGTGAGCAGAGTTCCAGCTGAGTTTTGGGGTCCACGAAGGTAGTCCGGCTAGTTGGCTGGGGTTTAAAAAATAAAGCGTTTTGCTTCTCAAAACAATATGCGTTCAACAGAGTAATACATTTGCATCACGAAATGGTTCTCGATGGAAAAAGTCAGACCTTACAATCGCTTGGCGCTGTTTTTGTCTCCTTGATATCAATGCGTCCAATGTAAACTGTGCAGACCGAAGAGCAGACCGAGCACTCCCCTGCTTCCGAGCAGCAAACACCGTAACAGGTGCAGCTATCGCTAGGTGGCTAGGGAGTGCTCGGTCTGCTCTTCGGTCTGCACAGTTTACATTGGACGCATTGATATCAAGGGAGGCAAAAATAGCGCCAAGCGAAGTGAGGTCTGACTTTTTCATCGAGAACGATTTTGTGATGCAAATGTATTACTCTTTTGAACGCATATTGTTTTGAGAAGCAAAACGCTTTATTTTTTAAGCTCCAGCCAACTAGCCGGACTACCTTCGTGGACGCCAAAACTCAGCTGGAACTCTGCTCACAGGACGCAGCAGGGGGTAAGAAAATGTTCATAAATGATATTGCTAATATGGGATGTCATACAGCTTCATGTCAAAAGAGGCGAACTATCCCTTTAATATTCATGTAGATGTTGAAAATGACAGCCTGAATATGAACTTTAATTCTATATTGGACTCTATTGGATTTTCTCAGAGTGTTCAGGGACCGACTCACTGCCTTAATCACACCCTTGATCTTGTGCTGACTTATGGCATTGAGAGTGAACAGTTAACAGTGTTCCCTCATAACTCTGTCTTATCTGACCATTTTCTGATAACCTTTGAGTTTACATTACTTGACTATACAGTTTCTGAGAAGAAATGTACATATAGAAGGTGTCTATCAGAGGATGCTGTAACCAGATTTAAAGAGTTAATTCCATCATCCTTTTCTTCACTGCCATGTGCAGATATGACAGAGGACGACTACCTAAACTTTACTCCAGCAGCACTTGACTCTCTTGTTGACAGCACTATAGTTTCAATGCGTACAGCACTGGACAATGTTGCCCCTCTGAAAAGGAAGGTAATCAGTCAGAAGAGGTTGGCTCCTTGGTATAATTCACAGCTGCGTGCTTTAAAGCAGACAGCAAGAAAGCTGGAGAGACAGTGGCGTTCCTCTAATTTAGAAGAGTCTCAGTTAGTCTGGAAAGATAGTTTAATAACGTATAAGAAAAGAACAGGAAGAGAAGCTTCTCTTCATTGGCTCCATTAGCCACTCTGTACCTGTCAGCTGCTTCAGGTGAACCCTGGGACAACTAAGCCCTAAGGGCCTTTTTCAGGCCACAACGTTTGGAAGCTGCATATGCAATGGAGGTCTTCAACATGGTCCATTCAGATTCCCCAACCTCCCCCGGCATGTGAAAAAACTTCTCCTGGAGGTGTGAGTTAAAGACCTGATAGACAGGGGCCTCCACCAGACGTTCCCACTTCAGCCTCACTACTCATTTGGGCTAACCAGGTCTGTCTGGCAGTAACCCCCCCCCCCCCCCCCCCCCTCCAAACAAAACCTAACTTAAACTGAACAAAAACATCAAACTATTTAATGTGGTTTGCTGAATATCAGATCTCTCCTTTCCAAGTCTCTGTTCGTGAATGAGTTGATGTGTGATTGTCATATTGATATATTATGTCTGGAAAGATAATAACGTATAAGAAAGCACTTCGTAAAGCTAGAACTGCTTATTAGTCATCATTGATAGAAGAGAATAAGAACAATCCCAGGTTTCTCTTCAGCGCTGTAGCCATTAAAGTGATGATTTCATGAGATTCTGTATCAATAAAATTGTTTCTATCAGAGAGAAGATTAATGGAGTCCTTCCCACTATTTGTGATGTATCATCAGGTACAGCAGCTTTAGAAGTATCTTTAGAACCTGATTTGTATTTAGTCAAAGTCAAGTTTATTTATATAGCACATTTCATGTACAGAACAATTCAAAGTGCTTTACATAAAATAAAAGCATTGCAGCAGGGAGTGGAAGAAGCATTAAAAATACATAAAAGAATATAAAGAGAAACAAATAAAATAATTTAAATGAATTTAAAAACAAGCAACAGTCCAGATAAGTTCAAAGATATCGTGCAGATTTCATGCATAGACACATGAGAACAGAAATGTCTTTAACCTGGATTTAAAAATGTCTCCATTTGGTGAAAGTTTAATCTCCACTGGCAGTTTGTTCCACTTGTTGCAGCGTAACAGCTAAATGCTGCTTCTCCATGTTTAGTCTGGACTCTGGACTGGACCAGCTGACCTGAGTCCTTGGATCTAAGAGCTCTGCTGGCTTTATATTCTCTGAACGGGAGATTGGACCGAAAAAACAAAAAGTTTCAGTGCAATCTGTTGGTTTTCTAAGCTAGGAAATTATTTTTGAATTGGCTCTATATGAACGAATTGGATTATTTTATGAATAATTATGATTACAATTAATTGAATTCCAATTGGCTTGAATTGGACTTTATTATCTAAGTGCCTTGTGATGACATTTGTTTTATTTGGCGCTATATAAATAAAAATGAATTGAATTGAACATATCACAGATGTATTTTGGCCCTAAACCGTTCTGGGATTTGTAAACCATCAGCAGGCTTTTAAAATCTATTCTGTGACTGACTGGAAGCCAGAGTAAAGATTTTGTGGTCTTGGAGTAGAATGAGAGTCTTTTTCATAGAGCTGACTGTTCCTTGGGAGGAATTAGTAGCAGAATCATATGAAAGGAAAAAGCTTAGGTATATGGAGTTGGGGGCAGAAGCAGAGCAGCGAGGATGGAAAGTTAGGATCTGTCCAGTGTAAGTAGGATGTAGAGGATTTGTTGCAAAGTATGTTGTCTCATTGTTGAGGGAGCTGGGTGTAAGTGGACAGAGTGTGAGGAAAATTGTCAGGTTCAAATACCTACAAATTTATAAAGAAGAGAGAGAGAGACGTTTAGGATTTTTAACTCATGAGGAGAGCTGATGAGGAGACAGCTTTTCACAGCTTCTTCCTGATCACTCTGACCATCTCCTCACGCCTCCTCTATTTTATTCAGCAAGTGGGTGTGTACAACAGCTCTCAACAGAGAGGAAAGGGGGATCCAGTTTCAGGCCGCATTCCTAACAGTGGAATTTACGACCTTAACACAAATGAGCAAAGCACAACTTTGCTTACAACTCTTAATCAATACAAAAGACAGAGTATATATGGGATAACTAACATAACATGCATTTACAACTCAACATTTCCCTCCTTTCTATCACATAATACACTCAAATTGTCATTTCAACAACGCAACCTCTTCTTGCGAGATTTTCAGCTACAGGAGCATGTATATGAGCGCATACCTGCTTACACACAGAGAGAAAAGTGATTACTCATAGTCATGTGGATCAGAATACAAATCAAGGAGAAGGAATGCCTTCACTTCTCGTTCTTCATCATCATCAGTCTGGTAATCAAGGAGAAGGCACATTTGAGTCAGCTGCTGCTCAGAGGGTGAGATAACAGTGGTTATTAAGACAGGGAATACAACAACATCCACACAAGGTCAGAATTGCTGCAAAAACAGCAATAGATACCAACACAGATGAAATTGATGTTCTATACTTCCCAAATGCATCTATCCATGAGTCCCACATTGTAGTGTCGACTCCAGAGTGCTTTTTCAGTTCAAAATCCGTACGCCCCAATGTGATGCTGCCATCCTTTGTCGTATTATTGGGAATAAATGTGCAACATTTCTCGTCAAATATCACACACAAACATCCCTGTTCAGCCAGCAACATGTCCAGAGCCATATGATCTTCTGAAAGCCATAAGGGAAGATGCAGCCAATTGTTCAGCAATTGCTTGAAACCCATGTTGTGTCATATTACCTAACCTCTGCACGTTGTGATGGATGTAATTTATTCTGTCTTCATTTTTGTTAATCGTACACCACCAACAGAGATGACTCAAATCCTGCTGCCACCTGATCAACCAGTTTGTACTCATCTGGGATTCCTCTAGGAACCCCTATAGCGTCTATATAAGTCAGATCTTAAACAAGCATTTCTTGTTTAGCTCTCCAAAATTCAAGTAAGACAGTTTTCAACCTTAGAACTAGGTCTGCAGCTGAAATAGGATAAATCGAAACAGGTAACAGTAAGGTACCATTTACACACACCATTCACATTATTTGGAAGTCTGTCAAAAAACTTGTTATCACCACACCATCACCAGATGTCGCCACAGGACATTTAGAGGTTTAAATGTAACATTAATAGTTATTATAGTTTGACACCAATTTGTGGACATTTTACCTAATTGATTCTTTCCTGCTGTCATATTTATACAGGTAAAATTTCCTTGAGTTATCTTTTAGAAAACAAAGTTTTCTTTTTATCTAGAGAAGCTAATGGAAAAACGGTGTCAATTAGTGCAACTGGCCTTGCTAGGCCTAGTTTTATTCATTACTTCTAGTAAACATTCAGGTGAAATCAGAGCAGAGACAACTTGGAGAATGGGTCTAAGACCCAAACATACCATACAATCTGTTTGTGTTATATTAGCTGCAATCTCAGTCATCATTGCGTTGATGGCGGCGCGCACGAGTGCAGCGGCTTACGGCTCTCTAGTTTGGTGCTCAGCATGGTTGTTTTTAGTATGTGTGTGTGTTGTGTTGGAGAAATGCAAGGCAAATCATGAAGGAACTTACTTCTATAGTCGTCAGGAACTCATAAACTGCGGATTACAGCTCAATGGAGTTATTACTCGGGACTTCCATCGAGCTAACGGCATCCCCACGGCTATAGCCAGACCACCGGGCTCTCCCTGGATTGTTGTCGGCTCTGTCAAGCAGTGGAGGCGGCGGAGGGAGAGGAAGCAGAAGCGGGGCTGTAGAGCCGGATTAACTTGCCCAGCTACGAAAACGACCGCACAAGCCACCGCTACCGAGCATATTTCTGTCCAACGCCAGGTCCTTCGTCAACAAAATGGACGAGATGGAACTGCTGCTGGCGAAAAACAACTTTATGCGAGACTGCTGTGTGCTGGTGATTACGGAGACCTGGCTTCACCCGGCTATCCCCGACGCTGCGGTACAGCTAGCGGGCCGCACAACCCACCGACAGGACCGTAGCGAAGAATCCGGTAAGACAAGAGGAGGAGGACTGTGTGTATATGTGCATGACACCTGGGGTTCGAACAGCAGGATTATACACAGCCATTGCTCTCCCGACATCGAGGCTATGTCAGTTATGTGCAGACCGTTTTACCTACCGAGGGAACTGACTGTTGTTATTGTCACGGCTGTATACATACCCCCAGATGCTAACGTTAGCTCGGCGCTAGCTCACTTGCACTCCACCATAAACAGACAGCTGCAGGCTCATCCTGATGGCGTCCACATCATAGCTGGAGACTTCAACCAGGCACGCTTAGGGACTATACTACCAGAATTCACCCAGTATGTGAAATGTTAAGTTAAGTTAGTTAAGTTAAGTTAAGTTACTTTATTTGTACCCGAAGGTAGATTGGTCCTCCGCTTTTAACCCATCCAGGTTGGCACCTGTTGACACACACGCACAGGGTCACACACTTAGAGACAGATGCCAACCTGGAGCGGTGGGCAGCCATGAAAGCGCCCGGGGAGCATGGGGGGTACGGTGCCTTGCTCAAGGGCACCTCAGCCGTGACAAGGAGGTGGACTGACACCCCTCCAGCTATCAGTTCCACCAAGCGAGAGTGGGAATCAAACCGCCAACCTTCCGGTTATTGGACGACCGACTCTAACCACTGAGCCACAGCCGCCCTAAGGTATGTGCCACCAGAGGTCAGAACACATTAGATCACATTTATTCAAACATTAAGAAGGCATATAAAGCAGTTCCCTCCCCACACTTAGGACTCTCAGACCACATTTCACTGCTTATCATCCCAGCATATACACCCTGCAGGAAGAGAGCTAGGCCTGTTGTAAAGACTGTTAAAACCTGGCCGGAGGGGGCTCTAGCACAGCTACAAGACTGCTTTGAGCACACTGTGTGGGACATATTTGCACAACCAGACCTGGATGAGTACACCCAAACTGTGCTGTTCTACATTACAGCTTGTGTGGACACAGTCACTGTGAACAAGGTAGTCAGGGTTTTTCCAAACCAGAAACCATGGATGAACAAGACAGTACAGACTCTTCTCAAAGCCCGCAATGCTGCATTTAGATCTGGGGACACAGTCAGGTACAGTTCAGCCAGAGCTGACCTGAAAAGGGCCATCAGGGAGGCGAAACAGGACTATAAGGAAAAGATAGAGGACCACTTTACAGACAACGACCCAAGGCGAGCATGGCAGGGAATAAAGACCATCACTAACTACAAAGGCAGCAATTCCACGCTCTCCAACACCGATGCCTCGCTTGCAGAGGAACTGAACTGTTTCTTTGCTCGCTTCGAGGTCAAGAGTCCAACATCGGGTGCGCTGCCCTCACCTGCTCCCAGTACCTACTCACTCATAGTACAGGAGGATGATGTAAGGAGGGTGCTTAGGTCAGTGAACCCAAGGAAGGCTGCCGGCCCAGATGGAGTACCTGGGAAGGTGCTCAAGGGATGCGCCGATCAGCTTACGGCTGTCTTCACCAACATCTTCAATCGGTCCCTTGCCCAAGCCGCCATTCCATCCTGCCTGAAGACATCCACCATCATCCCGGTTCCGAAAAAGCCCTCGTCCAGCAGTCTGAATGACTATAGACCAGTTGCACTCACACCTGTTATTATGAAGTGCTTTGAGAGGCTGGTATTAAAGCACATCAAAACCAGTCTCCCATTGACCCTGGATCCGCATCAGTTTGCCTACCGAGCGAACAGGTCGACGGACGATGCCATCTCCATAGCTCTTCATACAGCCCTAAACCATCTAGAGCACAGTGGTACATATGTGAGGATGTTCTTTGTAGATTATAGCTCAGCATTTAACACAATTATCCCTGACATCCTCATCAGGAAGCTGTCTGACCTAGGCCTCTCCTCTCATATCTGCCGCTGGATTATGGACTTTTTAACCAACAGGCCCCAACATGTGAAGCTCGGCCCCCACAACTCCTCCACCCTCACTCTTAGCACCGGCTCCCCTCAGGGCTGTGTGTTGAGTCCCCTGCTGTACTCATTGTACACCCATGACTGCAAGCCATCCTACCCCAGCAATACCATCATAAAGTTCACAGACGACACCACACTGGTTGGACTTATTACAGGAGGAGATGAAGCGGCCTACAGATCTGAGGTCCAAAGACTAGTTACATGGTGCACAGAAAACAACTTGTCTCTCAATGCTGGGAAAACCAAAGAACTGATCATAGACTACAGAAAGTGCAGAGCCGATCCCCTCCCTCTTTTTATCAAGGGGGACCCTGTGGAGAGGGTACACAGTTTTAAATTCTTGGGAACCCTGATCTCGGACCAACTCACTTGGACGGACAACACCACAGCAGTGGTAAAGAAGGCACAACAGCGCCTGCACTTTCTCAGACTTCTTAAAAAAAACAACTTGTCTAAGAAGCTGATGGTGCTCTTCTACCGCTCCACTATAGAGAGCGTCCTGATGTACTGTGTGTCTGTATGGTACGCTGGATGCTCTGCAGCAGACAGAAAACGTATACAGCGAGTAATCAACACAGCACAGAAGATCATTGGTTGTCCTCTACCCTCACTAGAGGAAACTGCCAACTCAAGACTGATCTCAAAAGCCCAAAAAATCACAAAGGACTGTTCTCACCCAGGTCACACACTGTTTGAACTCATGCCCTCAGGGAGACGTTATAGATGTCTAAAAGCAAGAACTAGCAGGTTTAGGAATAGCTTCTTTCCTAAGGCAACAACACTTTTAAATGAAGCTAAACTTTTTTAACTTTTTAACTTTTTAATGATGAAGATTCCACAGATGTTACTTAGCACCTTGCACTTTATGCTCATCAGATCTATCTAGTCATCTATTTATTATCATTTATCACATGCTTTTATTCTTATCAAACATGCTGCTGTTGATATGACAAAAATGGGGGATATTTGCAATGTTTGCATGTGGATGTGGATGTGTGTGTGTCTGTGTGTATGTATGGATTGTAAAGATGGACTTTTTAAGTGTATATGTGTTGACGCACTTTACTAGAGTGGCTCTGTGAAATCTCATTGTACTAAATTCAATGACAATAAAGGCATTCAATTCAATTCAATTCAATTAAAACCCAGTCACTACTTTATCCCAAAAACTTCTGAACCACTCTCATCAGAGACCTCCCCCAGCACCATGCAAACACACCAGCCCCCACCGGTGCAGTCAAGCTGACACAGGACAATCTGCCCTCTGTGTATAGCTTGGGGGAAAAGGGTGATTTTAGTCAAGTTAACAATTAAGATAATCTCATCGGTTTTCTGTTGCATTTTTATGATTAATCTGTAATGTTTAGCATAGTCAATAGTCTTGTAAGCACTCCAATCCTTGCCCGGTGTATCGGCCACCAGGGTGCCCCAAACACGGTTATTCATCTCGTTTGTCATAATATCAATCTTCACCTCTCTCCACCTTCCCAACTGGAACTTGTAAGTGGCTGTTGAAAAGTTATCACCGAGATCCTATTTAGAGGTAAATAAACCAAAGGATTTGTAAAGTACATCTGAGTCTTGTTTACTGTACATTCTAGATTTTCTGTTGCCTGGGCTCCTAGCAGGCCCACAATTAATACACTCCACTTTAACCACATGCTTACTGAATACAGTTTTGGAATTTGGTTGTGAGTGAAATCTAGATAGCACTCATCTCAGTCTTCTGTGAGGAATGAGGGTAAGTTGTCAACTTCGATTTATTGGTCCAGATAAGATAGGGGATGGATTTGTCTCCCCTTCTCTCCAAAAAGGGAGTCTTTGTGTATACAGGCCTTAGCTATCTCAATCTTATGGCAGTTGTCTCCTCAAGAACCATTCCCAAATGCTTTCACAGGTCTAAGGTTGTAGTAAATTAGAAAATCTCTGTTTAAACTCCTAAGGACTGTCACAGGGCTGTGGACAATCTTCACCAGCATTGAGACGACAATATCATAATTCATACCGTCCCCTTTGAAGTCTGGACTTTGCCTGTGGGTCATGAGTTCAACAGAGACCTCCACCCACTTAACCTTACTCTCAATGACATTTTTACAATGAGACAAGTGTATCCATGTGTTTCTTTCAGCTATTTTAACTGCTGTGGGAGTGGTGAGCAAAACCTGGTAATCAGCACCCAGTCTCCCAGACAGAGACAGAGAACTGTTCTCAGTTTTTTTTTATTGTCTTAATTCTAGCGTTGCTCTCATATTATCAGCTAGATTACTCTCATCATTTAATTCCCATGTATTCTAAAAATTAGGAATTCTATATGGCCTGCCAAACAGAGTTTCACAAGGTGTCCATGTGCTTCTTGTTTCCTCCATACATTTCTTTAGTCTGTTTTTAATTGTTCCATTCATCCTTTCTACTAATCCTGCACTTTGTGGATGATACGCAGTGGTGTTTTAGGTCAATGTGGAACATTTGTCCAATCCTATTCACAATTTGGTTCACAAAATAAGTTCCATTATCTCTATATATTCTTTCAGGAATTCCTGTTAGTTAGTGCATCTGGATTCTTCGTTGAAAAGAATTCTATCCATTTTGAAAATGCATCTATGATGACTAAACAAACCTTTTTCTCTCACTTCTATTTAATTCAATAAAATCCATATGAATTACTTGGAAGGGGCATTTAGGTTCTGGAAAGCACCTTTAGCGTGGTCTTAGATTACCCTGAGGCTTATGCTTAGCGCATGTCAAACACACTCTACAAATTTTTTTTATAAGTATTAAATCCATAAGTAGTATAATGTTGGTGTACCTATACCACTATCCCTCCTTTTGAGACATGCGTTACGCCATGGCTCAATATTGCAGCCCATCTGTATAGATCTTTCTCTAGGATAGGTTGTTTTTGTTTGTTTATTTATTTATTTATTTTTCTCGTCATACATAGACGTCATTTTTCAGTGTAGCTTCCTTTTTTATCCAGCCATCTATTTCTGACTGTGGGCTTTGCTGTTGCATATCTCTCAAAACTTCTACTTGGAGTGATACTCCTGGAGTTACATTTATTATTCCAATGTGCCCTGCTGCTGCTGCTTTAGCCGTTTCATCAACAAATGCATTTTCTTTTGAGACAAAATCTGTGCTAGATGTATATGCAGCGCATTTGCATACTGTTAATTTTTTGTTTTTTAGCATTGTTAATAGTTCTACATATGTCACAGGGTTTCCTATAGATGTTACCATTCCTTATTTTTTTTAAAAAGTATGTACTGTAGCATATGCATGTTGGCTATCAGTATACACAGTTACTTTTTTATCTATCATTAGTTTACATGCTTCAGCAAGGGCCACTAATTCTGCTGCTTGCTCTGAATAATTAGATAGTAGCTGCTGTGCTTATTATTAATTTTTTTTTTTTTAATTGTGGTGGAACTCACCACAGCATATCCTGTTATCATTTTACTAAACTCATTTTTCCTGGAAGACCCATCTACAAACGATACTTCTCCATCAGCTTATGGCTGATCTTGTAGATCTGCTCTTGATTTTGCATTTTCCTCTGCTAGCTCCTGACAGTCATGTTTTGTTTGCAGTTATAAGGTTGATACTGCATGTGGCTCTCTTAAAATAAGTGAATGGAACTGCACTACCGTTGTACTTGTTTCTACAGTCATTAATGTAACTTATTACGGCTCGAACACATAATGCACATGCCACAGTATCTAGTTTAGATGAAAAATAAGTTATTGGTTTCAACTTTGCTCCATGCTGCTGTGTTAACACTGAGGTCATAAAATGACACTTGCAGTCTACCATTTGAATAAAAGGTTTGCTGTAGTTAATTTTACTCGCCTTGTGACCAACTTCAGCTAAGTGTTTCAACAGAGCTAAGGTGTCTATTTTGCATGTTTCCTCATCTGGTGAAACCAGTAAAATGTCATCTACTTATATCTATCAGGAGTTGGCTGCCTTTTGGAGGAACAGACTTTGCCATTACTTGCACTCATAACTTCTCCTCTGAGTGCATTCAGCAAAGCGTGAGGATCTGGAAACACAGGGAGCTCTTTGTATTCTCAGCATGATTTACAGCTTGTAAATCCTGCACCATCCTCCATCCGATGGATGGGGCCTGTTTTCTTACTGGGAATATTGGTGTATTACACGGTGAATCATTACACGAAACTATAACACCTGCTTTTATTAAATCTTCAATTACTGGTTTTATGCCATCTTGAGCATCTTGTTTTAATGGATTCTGTCTAATATCTGTTTTAGCACTCATCTGAACAGGCAGAGTTTTCTGTTATCTGTCCAACATCAGTAGATAATTTATGAGGGACTCTGCTCAGGAATGCTTTGTCTGAGTCTCTAAAGTCTGTGTTCTTAACATCCCATGTGGATTGTGAGTCCAAATGGACTCCTGCATGGACCTGAACAGTCCAGAACAAAGCTTTAGTTAACTGATGTTTTTTATTTATTTATTTATTTATTTTATTTTTTAGTCTGTAGCTATTTCTCCCTGTACCCAGATCCTCCCATTTCTGATTTTTCTTTTTCTCTTTGCTTAATGAGACATGCAATGGTCTCCACTCTCTTTTAATTTATTTATTTTGTCTGGAGTTACTCTTTTTAATTGTTTTTCCTAATCTTCATCATTTTTATACCAAAAAGTAACATGCAAGGCCTCACTAACATATAATCTTGTAATCTGGAAACTACATTCTTCTCTTCAGTTAATAGGGCTGTGGCTGTTATTTTATTAGCTGGATCTTTGTCTAGCAGATCTAATGTTTAAAGACTAGAAAGCTGCAAGCAGCTGTGAGCGGGACCGAGGTGTGCGTACGTTGGATGTGCGTACGTTGGGGCTGGAGCTGGACGCTGGAGCTGCAGCTCGGCCCACACGCACGATACCCTCTGCGTACGTACGAGCACATAATAACCCCAATGCGGAGGGGTTTTTGAAAATTTCTAGGGGGCGCCACTGAGCCATTTTGCTCTGCCCACACAAGATACCCTTTACATACGTACGAGATCGACAGGGTGGACGTGTGTGCCAAGTTTCATGACTTTGCGATGATGATAAGGCTTTCAAATCAGAAACGCCATTACAAGATTTTCACCGCCTGGCCACTTCCACACTGTTCAAAGTTTTGAAAAGTTTTTCAATGAATTTTTCCTCCCGTGTCTTAAGAGTAACCTGGCCAAGTTTGAAGATTTTAGCATTAAATCTGTAGGAGGAGTTCGATAAAATGCGAGGTGTGGAAACAAAAAGACGTTTCCAACCACCAGCAGGTGGCGCTGTAGGTGGATGCCACTATGATAATATGTGAGCATTCAAGCTGGGTCCAGCAATCACTGTATGAAGTTTGGGACAGATTGGATAATGTATGTGGAAGTTATAAAAGATTTAATTTTTTATGGCGAGTCATAAATTTGAGGCGTCGCCACGCCCACGCCCTTTGAGGTTTGAGAAAGTTTCTCCATGGTTTTTTCCCCCCATGTCTTAAGAGTAAACTGGCCAAGTTTGAAGGTTTTTCCATGAAATCTGTAGGAGGAGTTCGATCAAATGCGAGGTGTGGAAAAAAAAAGACGTTTCCAACCACCAGCAGGTGGCGCTATAGGTGGGTGTCACTATTATAATATGTACGCGTTCAGGCTGGGTCCAGCATTCACCGTATGAAGTTTGGGACAGATTGGATAATGTATGTGGGAGTTATAAGCGACTTAATTTTTTGAGGCGAGTGATGGCGAGTCATCAAACTTTGAGGCGTCGCCACGGCCACGCCCTTTAAGTTTTGAAAAAGTTTCCCCATGAATTTTTCCCCCCATGTCTTAAGAGTAACCTGGCCAAGTTTGAAGTCTGTAGCATGAAATCTGC
Source organism: Odontesthes bonariensis (assembly GCF_027942865.1). NCBI lineage: Eukaryota > Metazoa > Chordata > Actinopteri > Atheriniformes > Atherinopsidae > Odontesthes > Odontesthes bonariensis. Next base: position 37,568,184 of record NC_134519.1, read on the forward strand.
AAGACAAGTTCGATCTTATGCATGGCGTGGAATCGGCAAAAAATGGCACGAAAACGCACTTTCCATCCAAAATGGCCGCCTTCCTGTGGACGTGTCACATTGGCGGCATGAGACTTTTTTGTGCGTCTGGGCATGATGAATGAGTGTACCGAATTTCGTTGTCCTACGCGAAACTAATCCTATTAAAGGGACCATTTTTAAGCATTCTAGGGGGCGCTACAGAGTCAATGAGCGACTCCCAAAAATATAAAGTTTAGATTCTTTCATGTCGTCGACTGGCAGGTGGCGCTCGCAAAATTTCCTGAGTTTTCGCATACCTTTTGCAAAGAATAAGAATAATGGAGAAAAATAATAACTAGAAAGCTGCAAGCAGCTGTGAGCGGGACCGAGGTGTGCGTACGTTGGGGCATGCGCTGGACGCTGGAGCTGCAGCTCTGCTCACACGCACGATACCCTCTGCGTACGTACGAGCTCATAATAACCCCAATAAGGAGGGTTTTTTGAACATTTCTAGGGGGCGCAACTGAGCCATTTTGCTCCGCCCACACACGATACCCTTTACATACGCACAAGGTCATCAGGGTGGACGTGTGTGGCAAGTTTCATTAAGTTGCGATGATGATAAGGCTTTCAAACCACAAACGCCATCACACGAATTTCATCGCCTGGCCACGCCCACACCGTTCAGAGTTTGGAAAAGTTTCTCCATGATTTTTCCCCCCATGTCTTAAGAGTAACCTGGCCAAGTTTGAAGATTTTAGCATGAAATATGTAGGAGGAGTTTGATCAAATGCGAGGTGTGAAAAAAAAAAGACGTTTCCGACCACCATTAGGTGGCGCTGTAGGTGGATGTCACTATTTTATATGTGCGCGTTCAGACTGGTTCCAGCATTCACCGTATGACGTTTGGGACAGATTGGATAATGTGTGTGGAAGTTCTAAGCGACTTAATTCTTGATGGCGAGTCATAACTTTGAGGCGTCGGCACGGCCACGCCCTTTGAGGTTTGAAAAAGTTTCTCCATGATTCTTTCCCCCCATGTCTTAAGAGTAACCTGACCAAGTTTGAAGTCTGTAGCATTAAATCTGTAGGACGAGTTTGATCAAATGCGAGGTGTGGGAAAAAAAGCTGTTTCCAACCACCAGCAGGTGGCGCTGTAGGTGTATATCACTATTTTATATGTGCACGTTCAAGCTAGGTCCAGCAATCACCGTGTGAAGTGTGGGACAGATTGGATAATGTTTTTGGGAGTTATAAGCGACTTAATTTTTTATGGCAAGTCATAAATTTGAGGCGTTGCCACGGCAAAGCCCTTTGAGTTTGAAAAAGTTTCTCCATGATTTTTCCCCCCATGTCTTAAGAGCTATCTGGTGAAGTTTGAAGGTTTTTGCATGAAATCTGTAGGAGGAGTTCGCTCAAATGCGAGGTGTGGGGAAAAAAAAGACGTTTCCGACCACCAGCAGGTGGCGCTATAGGTGGATGTCACTATTTTATATGTGAGCGTTCAGTCTGGGTCCAGCATTCACCGTATGAAGTTTGGGACAGATTGGATAATGTATGTGGAAGTTATAAGCGACTTAATTTTTTATGGCGAGTCATAAATTTGAGGCGTCGCCACGGCCACGCCCTTTAAGTTTTGAAAAAGTTGGCCAATAATTTTTTCCGCCCATGTCTTAAGAGTAACCTGGCCAAGTTTGAAGTTTGTAGCATTAAATCTGTAGGAGGAGTTCGATCAAATGCGAGGTGTGGAAAAAAAAAGACGTTTCCAACCACCAGCAGGTAGCGCTGTAGGTGTATATCACTCTTTTATATGTGTGCGTTCAGACTGGTTCCAGCATTCACCGTATGAAGTTTGGGACAGATTGGATAATGAATGTGGGAGTTATAAGCGACTTAATTTTTTGTGGCGAGTGATGGCGAGTCATCAAACTTTGAGGCGTCGCCACGGCCACACCCTTTAAGTTTTGAAAAAGTTTCCCCATGAATTTTTCCCCCCATGTCTTAAGAGTAACCTGGCCAAGTTTGCAGATTTTAGCATTAAATATGTAGGAGGAGTTCGATAAAATGCGAGGTGTGGAAAAGAAAAAGACGTTGCCAACCAACAGTAGGTGGCGCTAAAGGTGGATATCACTATTTTATATGTGCGCGTTCAGGCTGGGTCCAGCAATCAACGTATGAAGTTTGGGACAGATTGGATAATGTGTGGGGAAGTTATAAGCGACTTAATTCTTCATGGCGAGTCATAACTTTGAGGCGTCGCCACGGCCACGCCCTTTGAGGTTTGAAAAAGTTTCTCCATGATTCTGTCCCCCCATGTCTCAAGAGTAACCTGGCCAAGTTTGAAGTCTGTAGCCTTAAATCTGTAGGACGAGTTCGATCAAATGCAAGATGTGGAAAAAAAGAGATGTTTCCAACCACCAGCAGGTGGCGCTATAGGTGGATGTCGTTATGATAATATGTACGCGTTCAGGCTGGTTCCAGCATTCACCGTATGAAGTTTGGGACAGTTTGGATAATGTATGTGGAAGTTATAAGCGACTTAATTTTTTGTGGCGAGTGATGGCGAGTCATCAAACTTTGAGGCGTCGCCACGGCCACGCCCTTTAAGTTTTGAAAAAGTTTCCCCATGAATTTTTCCCCCCATGTCTTAAGAGTAACCTGGCCAAGTTTGAAGTAGCAGGAAATCTGTAGGACAAGTTTGATCTTATGCAAGGCGTGGAATCGGCAAAAAATGGCACGAAAACGCACTTTCCATCCAAAATGGCCGCCTTCCTGTGGACTTGTCACATTGGCGGCCACAGACTTTTTTGTGCGTCTGGGCATGATGAATGAGTGTACCGAATTTCGTTGTCCTACGCGAAACTAATCCTATTAAAGGGACCATTTTTAAGCATTATAGGGGGCGCTACAGAGTCAATGAGCGACTCCCAAAAATATAAAGTTTAGATTCTTTCATGTCGTCGACTGGCAGGTGGCGCTCGCAAAATTTCCTGAGTTTTCGCATACCTTTTGCAAAGAATAAGAATATAGAAAAATAATAAACCTTACAGATACAATAGGGTCCTTGCAGTTTCACTGCTCGGTCCCTAATAATAAACCTTACAGATACAATAGGGTCCTTGCAGTTTCACTGCTCGGTCCCTAATAATAACTAGAAAGCTGCAAGCAGCTGTATGCGGGAACGAGGTGTGCGTACGTTGGGATGTGCGTACGTTGGGGCATGCACTGGACGCTGGAGCCGCAGCTCTGCCCACACGCACGATACCCTCTGCGTACGTACGAGCACATAATAACCCCAATGCGGAGGGGTTTTTGAAAATTTCTAGGGGGCGCCACTGAGCCATTTTGCTCCACCCACACATGATACCCTTTTACATACGTACAAAGTCAACAGGGTGGACGTGTGTGCCAAGTTTCATGACCTTGCGATCATGATAAGGCTTTCAAATCACAAACGCCATCACATGATTTTCACCGCCTGGCCACGCCCACACCGTTCAGAGTTTGGAAAAGTGTCTCCATGAATTTTTCCCCACATGACTTAAGAGTAACCTGGCCAAGTTTGAAGCTTGTGGCATTAAATCTGTAGGAGGAGTTTGAAAAAATGTGACGTGCGGAAAAAAAAGAGGTTTCCAACCACCAGCAGGTGGCGCTATAGGAGGATGTCACTATGATAATATGTACGCGTTCAGGCTGGGTCCAGCATTCACCGTATGAAGTTTGGGACAGATTGGATAATGTATGTGGGAGTTATAAGCGACTTAATTTTTTGAGGCGAGTGATGGCGAGTCATCAAACTTTGAGGCGTCGCCACGGCCACGCCCTTTAAGTTTTGAAAAAGTTTCCCCATGAATTTTTCCCCCCATGTCTTAAGAGTAACCTGGCCAAGTTTGAAGTCTGTAGCATGAAATCTGTAAGACAAGTTCGATCTTATGCATGGCGTGGAATCGGCAAAAAATGGCACGAAAACGCACTTTCCATCCAAAATGGCCGCCTTCCTGTGGACGTGTCACATTGGCGGCATGAGACTTTTTTGTGCGTCTGGGCATGATGAATGAGTGTACCGAATTTCGTTGTCCTACGCGAAACTAATCCTATTAAAGGGACCATTTTTAAGCATTCTAGGGGGCGCTACAGAGTCAATGAGCGACTCCCAAAAATATAAAGTTTAGATTCTTTCATGTCGTCGACTGGCAGGTGGCGCTCGCAAAATTTCCTGAGTTTTCGCATACCTTTTGCAAAGAATAAGAATAATGGAGAAAAATAATAACTAGAAAGCTGCAAGCAGCTGTGAGCGGGACCGAGGTGTGCGTACGTTGGGGCATGCGCTGGACGCTGGAGCTGCAGCTCTGCTCACACGCACGATACCCTCTGCGTACGTACGAGCTCATAATAACCCCAATAAGGAGGGTTTTTTGAACATTTCTAGGGGGCGCAACTGAGCCATTTTGCTCCGCCCACACACGATACCCTTTACATACGCACAAGGTCATCAGGGTGGACGTGTGTGGCAAGTTTCATTAAGTTGCGATGATGATAAGGCTTTCAAACCACAAACGCCATCACACGAATTTCATCGCCTGGCCACGCCCACACCGTTCAGAGTTTGGAAAAGTTTCTCCATGATTTTTCCCCCCATGTCTTAAGAGTAACCTGGCCAAGTTTGAAGATTTTAGCATGAAATATGTAGGAGGAGTTTGATCAAATGCGAGGTGTGAAAAAAAAAAGACGTTTCCGACCACCATTAGGTGGCGCTGTAGGTGGATGTCACTATTTTATATGTGCGCGTTCAGACTGGTTCCAGCATTCACCGTATGACGTTTGGGACAGATTGGATAATGTGTGTGGAAGTTCTAAGCGACTTAATTCTTGATGGCGAGTCATAACTTTGAGGCGTCGGCACGGCCACGCCCTTTGAGGTTTGAAAAAGTTTCTCCATGATTCTTTCCCCCCATGTCTTAAGAGTAACCTGACCAAGTTTGAAGTCTGTAGCATTAAATCTGTAGGACGAGTTTGATCAAATGCGAGGTGTGGGAAAAAAAGCTGTTTCCAACCACCAGCAGGTGGCGCTGTAGGTGTATATCACTATTTTATATGTGCACGTTCAAGCTAGGTCCAGCAATCACCGTGTGAAGTGTGGGACAGATTGGATAATGTTTTTGGGAGTTATAAGCGACTTAATTTTTTATGGCAAGTCATAAATTTGAGGCGTTGCCACGGCAAAGCCCTTTGAGTTTGAAAAAGTTTCTCCATGATTTTTCCCCCCATGTCTTAAGAGCTATCTGGTGAAGTTTGAAGGTTTTTGCATGAAATCTGTAGGAGGAGTTCGCTCAAATGCGAGGTGTGGGGAAAAAAAAGACGTTTCCGACCACCAGCAGGTGGCGCTATAGGTGGATGTCACTATTTTATATGTGAGCGTTCAGTCTGGGTCCTGCATTCACCGTATGAAGTTTGGGACAGATTGGATAATGTATGTGGAAGTTATAAGCGACTTAATTTTTTATGGCGAGTCATAAATTTGAGGCGTCGCCACGGCCACGCCCTTTAAGTTTTGAAAAAGTTGGCCAATAATTTTTTCCGCCCATGTCTTAAGAGTAACCTGGCCAAGTTTGAAGTTTGTAGCATTAAATCTGTAGGAGGAGTTCGATCAAATGCGAGGTGTGGAAAAAAAAAGACGTTTCCAACCACCAGCAGGTAGCGCTGTAGGTGTATATCACTCTTTTATATGTGTGCGTTCAGACTGGTTCCAGCATTCACCGTATGAAGTTTGGGACAGATTGGATAATGAATGTGGGAGTTATAAGCGACTTAATTTTTTGTGGCGAGTGATGGCGAGTCATCAAACTTTGAGGCGTCGCCACGGCCACACCCTTTAAGTTTTGAAAAAGTTTCCCCATGAATTTTTCCCCCCATGTCTTAAGAGTAACCTGGCCAAGTTTGCAGATTTTAGCATTAAATATGTAGGAGGAGTTCGATAAAATGCGAGGTGTGGAAAAGAAAAAGACGTTGCCAACCAACAGTAGGTGGCGCTAAAGGTGGATATCACTATTTTATATGTGCGCGTTCAGGCTGGGTCCAGCAATCAACGTATGAAGTTTGGGACAGATTGGATAATGTGTGGGGAAGTTATAAGCGACTTAATTCTTCATGGCGAGTCATAACTTTGAGGCGTCGCCACGGCCACGCCCTTTGAGGTTTGAAAAAGTTTCTCCATGATTCTGTCCCCCCATGTCTCAAGAGTAACCTGGCCAAGTTTGAAGTCTGTAGCCTTAAATCTGTAGGACGAGTTCGATCAAATGCAAGATGTGGAAAAAAAGAGATGTTTCCAACCACCAGCAGGTGGCGCTATAGGTGGATGTCGTTATGATAATATGTACGCGTTCAGGCTGGTTCCAGCATTCACCGTATGAAGTTTGGGACAGTTTGGATAATGTATGTGGAAGTTATAAGCGACTTAATTTTTTGTGGCGAGTGATGGCGAGTCATCAAACTTTGAGGCGTCGCCACGGCCACGCCCTTTAAGTTTTGAAAAAGTTTCCCCATGAATTTTTCCCCCCATGTCTTAAGAGTAACCTGGCCAAGTTTGAAGTAGCAGGAAATCTGTAGGACAAGTTTGATCTTATGCAAGGCGTGGAATCGGCAAAAAATGGCACGAAAACGCACTTTCCATCCAAAATGGCCGCCTTCCTGTGGACTTGTCACATTGGCGGCCACAGACTTTTTTGTGCGTCTGGGCATGATGAATGAGTGTACCGAATTTCGTTGTCCTACGCGAAACTAATCCTATTAAAGGGACCATTTTTAAGCATTATAGGGGGCGCTACAGAGTCAATGAGCGACTCCCAAAAATATAAAGTTTAGATTCTTTCATGTCGTCGACTGGCAGGTGGCGCTCGCAAAATTTCCTGAGTTTTCGCATACCTTTTGCAAAGAATAAGAATATAGAAAAATAATAAACCTTACAGATACAATAGGGTCCTTGCAGTTTCACTGCTCGGTCCCTAATAATAAACCTTACAGATACAATAGGGTCCTTGCAGTTTCACTGCTCGGTCCCTAATAATAACTAGAAAGCTGCAAGCAGCTGTATGCGGGAACGAGGTGTGCGTACGTTGGGATGTGCGTACGTTGGGGCATGCACTGGACGCTGGAGCCGCAGCTCTGCCCACACGCACGATACCCTCTGCGTACGTACGAGCACATAATAACCCCAATGCGGAGGGGTTTTTGAAAATTTCTAGGGGGCGCCACTGAGCCATTTTGCTCCACCCACACATGATACCCTTTTACATACGTACAAAGTCAACAGGGTGGACGTGTGTGCCAAGTTTCATGACCTTGCGATCATGATAAGGCTTTCAAATCACAAACGCCATCACATGATTTTCACCGCCTGGCCACGCCCACACCGTTCAGAGTTTGGAAAAGTGTCTCCATGAATTTTTCCCCACATGACTTAAGAGTAACCTGGCCAAGTTTGAAGCTTGTGGCATTAAATCTGTAGGAGGAGTTTGAAAAAATGTGACGTGCGGAAAAAAAAGAGGTTTCCAACCACCAGCAGGTGGCGCTATAGGAGGATGTCACTATGATAATATGTACGCGTTCAGGCTGGGTCCAGCATTCACCGTATGAAGTTTGGGACAGATTGGATAATGTATGTGGGAGTTATAAGCGACTTAATTTTTTGAGGCGAGTGATGGCGAGTCATCAAACTTTGAGGCGTCGCCACGGCCACGCCCTTTAAGTTTTGAAAAAGTTTCCCCATGAATTTTTCCCCCCATGTCTTAAGAGTAACCTGGCCAAGTTTGAAGTCTGTAGCATGAAATCTGTAAGACAAGTTCGATCTTATGCATGGCGTGGAATCGGCAAAAAATGGCACGAAAACGCACTTTCCATCCAAAATGGCCGCCTTCCTGTGGACGTGTCACATTGGCGGCATGAGACTTTTTTGTGCGTCTGGGCATGATGAATGAGTGTACCGAATTTCGTTGTCCTACGCGAAACTAATCCTATTAAAGGGACCATTTTTAAGCATTCTAGGGGGCGCTACAGAGTCAATGAGCGACTCCCAAAAATATAAAGTTTAGATTCTTTCATGTCGTCGACTGGCAGGTGGCGCTCGCAAAATTTCCTGAGTTTTCGCATACCTTTTGCAAAGAATAAGAATAATGGAGAAAAATAATAACTAGAAAGCTGCAAGCAGCTGTGAGCGGGACCGAGGTGTGCGTACGTTGGGGCATGCGCTGGACGCTGGAGCTGCAGCTCTGCTCACACGCACGATACCCTCTGCGTACGTACGAGCTCATAATAACCCCAATAAGGAGGGTTTTTTGAACATTTCTAGGGGGCGCAACTGAGCCATTTTGCTCCGCCCACACACGATACCCTTTACATACGCACAAGGTCATCAGGGTGGACGTGTGTGGCAAGTTTCATTAAGTTGCGATGATGATAAGGCTTTCAAACCACAAACGCCATCACACGAATTTCATCGCCTGGCCACGCCCACACCGTTCAGAGTTTGGAAAAGTTTCTCCATGATTTTTCCCCCCATGTCTTAAGAGTAACCTGGCCAAGTTTGAAGATTTTAGCATGAAATATGTAGGAGGAGTTTGATCAAATGCGAGGTGTGAAAAAAAAAAGACGTTTCCGACCACCATTAGGTGGCGCTGTAGGTGGATGTCACTATTTTATATGTGCGCGTTCAGACTGGTTCCAGCATTCACCGTATGACGTTTGGGACAGATTGGATAATGTGTGTGGAAGTTCTAAGCGACTTAATTCTTGATGGCGAGTCATAACTTTGAGGCGTCGGCACGGCCACGCCCTTTGAGGTTTGAAAAAGTTTCTCCATGATTCTTTCCCCCCATGTCTTAAGAGTAACCTGACCAAGTTTGAAGTCTGTAGCATTAAATCTGTAGGACGAGTTTGATCAAATGCGAGGTGTGGGAAAAAAAGCTGTTTCCAACCACCAGCAGGTGGCGCTGTAGGTGTATATCACTATTTTATATGTGCACGTTCAAGCTAGGTCCAGCAATCACCGTGTGAAGTGTGGGACAGATTGGATAATGTTTTTGGGAGTTATAAGCGACTTAATTTTTTATGGCAAGTCATAAATTTGAGGCGTTGCCACGGCAAAGCCCTTTGAGTTTGAAAAAGTTTCTCCATGATTTTTCCCCCCATGTCTTAAGAGCTATCTGGTGAAGTTTGAAGGTTTTTGCATGAAATCTGTAGGAGGAGTTCGCTCAAATGCGAGGTGTGGGGAAAAAAAAGACGTTTCCGACCACCAGCAGGTGGCGCTATAGGTGGATGTCACTATTTTATATGTGAGCGTTCAGTCTGGGTCCTGCATTCACCGTATGAAGTTTGGGACAGATTGGATAATGTATGTGGAAGTTATAAGCGACTTAATTTTTTATGGCGAGTCATAAATTTGAGGCGTCGCCACGGCCACGCCCTTTAAGTTTTGAAAAAGTTGGCCAATAATTTTTTCCGCCCATGTCTTAAGAGTAACCTGGCCAAGTTTGAAGTTTGTAGCATTAAATCTGTAGGAGGAGTTCGATCAAATGCGAGGTGTGGAAAAAAAAAGACGTTTCCAACCACCAGCAGGTAGCGCTGTAGGTGTATATCACTCTTTTATATGTGTGCGTTCAGACTGGTTCCAGCATTCACCGTATGAAGTTTGGGACAGATTGGATAATGAATGTGGGAGTTATAAGCGACTTAATTTTTTGTGGCGAGTGATGGCGAGTCATCAAACTTTGAGGCGTCGCCACGGCCACACCCTTTAAGTTTTGAAAAAGTTTCCCCATGAATTTTTCCCCCCATGTCTTAAGAGTAACCTGGCCAAGTTTGCAGATTTTAGCATTAAATATGTAGGAGGAGTTCGATAAAATGCGAGGTGTGGAAAAGAAAAAGACGTTGCCAACCAACAGTAGGTGGCGCTAAAGGTGGATATCACTATTTTATATGTGCGCGTTCAGGCTGGGTCCAGCAATCAACGTATGAAGTTTGGGACAGATTGGATAATGTGTGGGGAAGTTATAAGCGACTTAATTCTTCATGGCGAGTCATAACTTTGAGGCGTCGCCACGGCCACGCCCTTTGAGGTTTGAAAAAGTTTCTCCATGATTCTGTCCCCCCATGTCTCAAGAGTAACCTGGCCAAGTTTGAAGTCTGTAGCCTTAAATCTGTAGGACGAGTTCGATCAAATGCAAGATGTGGAAAAAAAGAGATGTTTCCAACCACCAGCAGGTGGCGCTATAGGTGGATGTCGTTATGATAATATGTACGCGTTCAGGCTGGTTCCAGCATTCACCGTATGAAGTTTGGGACAGTTTGGATAATGTATGTGGAAGTTATAAGCGACTTAATTTTTTGTGGCGAGTGATGGCGAGTCATCAAACTTTGAGGCGTCGCCACGGCCACGCCCTTTAAGTTTTGAAAAAGTTTCCCCATGAATTTTTCCCCCCATGTCTTAAGAGTAACCTGGCCAAGTTTGAAGTAGCAGGAAATCTGTAGGACAAGTTTGATCTTATGCAAGGCGTGGAATCGGCAAAAAATGGCACGAAAACGCACTTTCCATCCAAAATGGCCGCCTTCCTGTGGACTTGTCACATTGGCGGCCACAGACTTTTTTGTGCGTCTGGGCATGATGAATGAGTGTACCGAATTTCGTTGTCCTACGCGAAACTAATCCTATTAAAGGGACCATTTTTAAGCATTATAGGGGGCGCTACAGAGTCAATGAGCGACTCCCAAAAATATAAAGTTTAGATTCTTTCATGTCGTCGACTGGCAGGTGGCGCTCGCAAAATTTCCTGAGTTTTCGCATACCTTTTGCAAAGAATAAGAATATAGAAAAATAATAAACCTTACAGATACAATAGGGTCCTTGCAGTTTCACTGCTCGGTCCCTAATAATAAACCTTACAGATACAATAGGGTCCTTGCAGTTTCACTGCTCGGTCCCTAATAATAACTAGAAAGCTGCAAGCAGCTGTATGCGGGAACGAGGTGTGCGTACGTTGGGATGTGCGTACGTTGGGGCATGCACTGGACGCTGGAGCCGCAGCTCTGCCCACACGCACGATACCCTCTGCGTACGTACGAGCACATAATAACCCCAATGCGGAGGGGTTTTTGAAAATTTCTAGGGGGCGCCACTGAGCCATTTTGCTCCACCCACACATGATACCCTTTTACATACGTACAAAGTCAACAGGGTGGACGTGTGTGCCAAGTTTCATGACCTTGCGATCATGATAAGGCTTTCAAATCACAAACGCCATCACATGATTTTCACCGCCTGGCCACGCCCACACCGTTCAGAGTTTGGAAAAGTGTCTCCATGAATTTTTCCCCACATGACTTAAGAGTAACCTGGCCAAGTTTGAAGCTTGTGGCATTAAATCTGTAGGAGGAGTTTGAAAAAATGTGACGTGCGGAAAAAAAAGAGGTTTCCAACCACCAGCAGGTGGCGCTATAGGAGGATGTCACTATGATAATATGTACGCGTTCAGGCCGGGTCCAGCATTCAACGTATGAAGTTTGGGACAGATTGGATAATGAGTGTGGAAGTTATAAGCGACTTAATTCTTCATGGCGAGTCATAACTTTGAGGCGTCGCCACGGCCACGCCCTTTGAGGTTTGAAAAAGTTTCTCCATGACTCTTTCCCCCCATGTCTTAAGAGTAATCTGGCCAAGTTTGAAGCTTGTAGCATTAAATCTGTAGGACGAGTTCGATCAAATGCGAGATGTGGAAAAAAAGAGATGTTTCCAACCCCCAGCAGGTGGCGCTATAGGTGGATGTCGTTATGATAATATGTACGCGTTCAGGCTGGGTCCAGCATTTACCGTATGAAGTTTGGGACAGATTGGATAATGTATGTGGGAGTTATGAGCGACTTAATTTTTTGTGGCGAGTGATGGTGAGTCATCAAACTTTGAGGCGTCGCCACGGCCACTCCCTTTAAGTTTTGAAAAAGTTTCTCCATGAATTTTTCCCCCCATGTCTTAAGAGTAACCTGGCCAAGTTTGAAGCTTGTAGCATGAAATCTGTAGGAGGAGTTTGATCAAATGCGAGGTGTGAAAAAAAAAGAAATTTTCAACCACCAGCAGGTGGCGCTGTAGGTGGATGTCTCTATTTTATATGTACGAGTTCAGGCTGGGTCCAGCATTCACCGTATGAAGTTTGGGACAGATTGGATAATGTATGTGGGAGTTATAAGCGACTTAATTTTTTATGGCGCGTCATAAATTTGAGGCGTCGCCACGGCCACGCCCTTTAAGTTTTGAAAAAGTTGGCCAATGATTTTTTCGGCCCATGTCTTAAGAGTAACCTGGCCAAGTTTGAAGCTTGTAGCATGAAATCTGTAGGAGGAGTTTGATCAAATAAGAGGTGTGGAAAAAAAAAGAAATTTCCAACCACCAGCAGGTGGCGCTGTAGATGGATATCACTTTTTTATATGTGCACGTTCAGGCTGGGTCCAGCATTCACCGTATGAAGTTTGGGACAGATTGGATAATGTATGTGGGAGTTATAAGCGACTTAATTTTTTATGGCGCGTCATAAATTTGAGGCGTCGCCACGGCCACGCCCTTTAAGTTTTGAAAAAGTTGGCCAATGATTTTTTCAGCCCATGTCCTAAGAGTAGCCTGGCCAAGTTTGAAGCGTTTAGCATTAAATATGTAGGAGGAGTTCGATCAAATGCGAGGTGTGGAAAAAAAAAGACATTTCCAACCACCAGCAGGTGGCGCTATAGGTGGATGTCACTATTTTATAGGTGCGCGTTCAGGCTGGGTCCAGCAATCACCGGTTGAACTTTGGGAAAGATTGGATTATGTATGTGGAAGTTATAAGCGACTTAATTTTTCGTGGCGAGTGATGGCGAGTCATCAAACTTTGAGGCGTCGCCACGGCCACGCCCTTTAAGTTTTGAAAAAGTTGGCCAATGAATTTTTCCCTCCATGTCTTAAGAGTAACCTGGCCAAGTTTGAAGTCTGTAGCATTAAATCTGTAGGACAAGTTCGATCTTATGCAAGGCGTGGAATCGGTCAAAAATGGCACGAAAACGCACTTTCCATCCAAAATGGCCGCCTTCCTGTGTACGTGGGACCATGGCGTTATGAGACTTTTTTGTGCGTCTGGGCATGGTGAATGAGTGTACCGAATTTCATTGTCCTACGCGAAACAACCCCATTGCGGGCACCTTTTTTAAGCATCGTAGGGGGCGCTACAGAGCCAATGAGCAACTCCCAAAGATATAATGTTTAGATTCTTTCATGTCGTCGACTAGCACGTGGCGCTCGCAAAATTTCCTGAGTTTTCGCATACCTTTTGCAAAGAATAATAATAATAACTAGAAAGCTGCAAGCAGCTGTGAGCGGGACCGAGTGTGCGTACGTTGGGATGTGCGTACGTTGGGGCATGCGCTGAACGCTGGGGCTGTAGCTCTGCTCACACGCACGATACCCTCTGCGTACGTACGAGCACATAAAAACCCCAATGCGGAGTGGTTTTATGAAAATTTCTAGGGGGCGCCACTGAGCCATTTTGCTCCGCCCACACACAATACCCTTTACATACGTACGAGGTCGTCAGGTGGACGTGTGTGCCAAGTTTCATGACTTTACGATGATGATAAGGCTTTCATATTACAAACGCCATCACACGATTTTCACCTCTGGCCACGCCCACACCGTTCAGAGTTTGGAAAAGTTTCTCCATGAAGTTTTGCCCTCATGTCTTAAGAGTAACCTGGCCAAGTTTGAAGATTTTAGCATGAAATATGTAGGAGGAGTTTGATGAAATAAGAGGCCTGGAAAAAAATGAAGTTTCCAACCACCATTAGGTGGCGCTGTAGGTGGATATCACTTTTTTGTATGTGCACATTCAGGCTGGGTCCAGCATTCACCGTATGAAGTTTGGGACAGATTGGATAATGTATGTGGGAGTTATAAGCGACTTAATTTTTTATGGCGCGTCATAAATTTGAGGTGTCGCCACGGCCACGCCCTTTAAGTTTTGAAAAAGTTGGCCAATGATTTTTTCGGCCCATGTCTTAAGAGCAACCTGGCCAAGTTTGAAGGTTTTTGTATTAAATATGTAGGAGGAGTTCGATCAAATGCGAGGTGTGGAAAAAAAAAGACATTTCCAACCACAAGCAGGTGGCGCTATAGGTGGATGTCACTATATTATATGTGAGCTTTCAGTCTGGGTCCAGCATTCACCGTATGAAGTTTGGGACAGATTGGATAATATATGTGGGAGTTATAAGCGACTTCATTTTTCGTGGCGAGTGATGGCGAGTCATCAAACTTTGAGGCGTCGCCACGGCCACGCCCTTTAAGTTTTGAAAAAGTTGGCCAATGAATTTTTCCCTCCATGTCTTAAGAGTAACCTGGCCAAGTTTGAAGTCTGTAGCATTAAATCTGTAGGACAAGTTCGATCTTATACAAGGTGTGGAATCGGTCAAAAATGGCACGAAAACGCACTTTCCATCCAAAATGGCCGACTTCCTGTGGACGTGGGACCATGGCGGCCTGAGACTTTTTTGTGCGTCTTGGCATGATGAATAAGTGTACCGAATTTCGTCGTCCCATGCGAAACTAATCCTATTGCGGGGACAATTTTTAAGCATCGTAGGGGGCGCTACAGAGCCAATGAGCGACTCCCAAAAATATAAAGTTTAGATTCTTTCATGTCGTCGACCGGCACGTGGCGCTCGCAAAATTTCCTGAGTTTTCGCATACCTTTTGCAAAGAATAAGAAAGAAAGAAAGAATAATAATAATAATAATAATAAACCTTACAGATACAATAGGGTCCTTGCAGTTTCACTGCTCGGTCCCTAACTAGAAAGCTGCAAGCAGCTGTGAGCGGGACCGAGTGTGCGTACGTTGGGATGTGCGCACGTTGGGCATGCGCTGGACGCCCTAGTCGCGCAGCTCTGCCCACACGCACGATTCCCATTGCATACGTACGAGCACACAATAACCCCAATGCATAGGGGTTTTTGAAAATTTCTAGGGGGCGCCACTGAGCCATTTTGCTCCGCCCACACACAATACCCTTTACATACGTACGAGGTCGTCAGGGTGGACGTGAGTACCAAGTTTCATGACTTTGCGATGATGATAAGGCTTTCATATTGCAAACGCCATCACACGATTTTCACCTCTGGCCACTCCCACACCGTTCAGAGTTTGGAAAAGTTTCTCCATGAAGTTTTGCCCTCATGTCTTAAGAGTAACCCGGCCAAGTTTGAAGATTTTAGCATGAAATATGTAGTAGGAGTTTGATCAAATAAGAGGTGTGGAAAAAAATGAAGCTTCCAACCACCATTAGGTGGCGCTGTAGGTGGATATCACTTTTTTATATGTGCACGTTCAGGCTGGGTCCAGCATTCACCGTATGAAGTTTGGGACAGATTGGATAATGTATGTGGGAGTTATAAGCGACTTAATTTTTTTATGGCGCGTCATAAATTTGAGGAGTCGCCACGGCCACGCCCTTTGAGGTTTGAAAAAGTTGGCCAATGATTTTTTCCCCCCATGTCTTAAGAGTAACCTGGCCAAGTTTGAAGCTTGTAGCATGAAATCTGTAGGAGGAGTTTGATCAAATAAGAGGTGTGGAAAAAAAAAGAAATTTCCAACCACCAGCAGGTGGCGCTGTAGGTGGATATCACTTTTTTGTATGTACACATTCAGGCTGGGTCCAGCAGTCACCGTATGAAGTTTGGGACAGATTGGATAATGTATGTGGGAGTTATAAGCGACTTAATTTTTTATGGCGCGTCATAAATTTGAGGCGTCGCCACGCCCTTTAAGTTTTGAAAAAGTTGGCCAATGAATTTTTCCCTCCATGTCTTAAGAGTAACCTGGCCAAGTTTGAAGTCTGTAGCATTAAATCTGTAGGACAAGTTTGATCTTATGCAAGGCGTGGAATCGGCCAAAAATGGCACGAAAACGCACTTTCCATCCAAAATGGCCGACTTCCTGTGGACGTGGGACAATGGCGGCATGAGACTTTTTTGTGCGTCTTGGCATGATGAATGAGTGTACCGAATTTCGTCGTCCCACGCGAAACTAATCCTATTGCGGAGACCATTTTTAAGCATTATAGGGGGCGCTACAGAGTCAATGAGCGACTCCCAAAAATATAAAGTTTAGATTCTTTCATGTCGTCGACTGGCAGGTGGCGCTCGCAAAATTTCCTGAGTTTTCGCATACCTTTTGCAAAGAATAAGAAAGAAAGAATAATAATAATAACTAGAAAGCTGCAAGCAGCTGTGAGCGGGACCGAGGTGTGCGTACGTTGGGATATGCGCACGTTGGGGCATGCGCTGGACGCTGGAGCCGCAGCTCTGCCCACACACACGATACCCTCTGCGTACGTACGAGGACATAATAACTCCAATGCGGAGGGGTTTTTGAAAATTTCTAGGGGGCGCCACTGAGCCATTTTAATCAGCCCACACACGATACCCTTCACATACGAACGAGGTCATCAGGGTGGACGTGTGTGCCAAGTTTCATTAAGTTGCGATGATGATAAGGCTTTCAAATCACAATCGCCATCACACGATTGTCACCGCCTGGCCACGCCCACACCGTTCAGAGTTTGGAAAAGCTTCTCAAGAGTTTTCTTCCCCCCTAGCTTAAGAGTAACCTGGCCAAGTTTGAAGATTTTAGCATTAAATATGTAGGAGGAGTTTGATCAAATGCGAGGTGTGAAAAAAAAAGATGTTTCCAACCACCAGCAGGTGGCGCTATGGGTGGATGTCACTATGATAATATGTACGCGTTCAGGCTGGGTCCAGCATTCACCGTATGAAGTTTGGGACAGATTGGATAATGTATGTGGGAGTTATAAGCAACTTAATTTGTTGTGGCGAGTGATGGCGAGTCATAGAACTTTGAGGCGTCGCCACGCCCACGCCCTTTGAGGTTTGAAAAAGTTTCTCCATGAATTTTTCCCCCCATGTCTTAAGAGTAGCCTGGCCAAGTTTGAAGTCTGTAGCATTAAATCTGTAGGACAAGTTCGATCTTATACAAGGTGTAGAATCGGTCAAAAATGGCACGAAAACGCACTTTCCATCCAAAATGGCCGACTTCCTGTGGACGTGGGACCATGGCGGCATGAGACTTTTTTGTGCGTCTGGGCATGATGAATGAGTGTACCGAATTTCGTCGTCCCACGCAAAACTAACCCCAATGTGTGGACCATTTTTAAGTACCCTAGGGGGCGCCACTGAGCCACTTTGCTCCGCCCACACACGATACCCTTCACATACGTACGAGGTGTTCAGGATGGACGTGTGTGCCAAGTTTCATGACGTTGTGATGATGATAAGGCTTTCAAATCACAAACACCATCACACGTTTTTCACCGCCTGACCACGCCCGAATTGTTCAGAGTTTGGAAAAGTTTCTCCATGAATATTTGCCCCCATGTCTTAAGAGTAACCTGGCTAAGTTTGAAGCTTGTAGCATTAAATCTGTAGGAGGAGTTTTATAAAATGTGAGGTGTGGCAAAAAATGACATTTCCGACCACCAGCAGGTGGCGCTATAGGAGGATGTCACTATGATAATATGTACGCGTTCAGGCTGAGTCCAGCATTCACCGTGTGAAGTTTGGGACAGATTGGATAATGAGTGTGGAAGTTATAAGCGAATTAATTCTTCATGGCGAGTCATAACTTTGAGGCGTCGCCACGGCCACGCCCTTTGAGGTTTGAAAAAGTTTCTCCATGACTCTTTCCCCCCATGTCTTAAGAGTAATCTGGCCAAGTTTGAAGGTTGTAGCATTAAATCTGTAGGACGAGTTCGATCAAATGCGAGATGTGGAAAAAAAGAGATGTTTCCGACCACCAGCAGGTGGCGCTATAGGTGGATGTCGTTATGATAATATGTATGCGTTCAGGCTAGGTCCAGCATTCACCGTATGAAGTTTGGGACAGATTGGATAATGTATGTGGGAGTTATAAGCAACTTAATTTGTTGTGGCGAGTGATGGCGAGTCATAGAACTTTGAGGCGTCGCCACGCCCACGCCCTTTGAGGTTTGAAAAAGTTTCTCCATGAATTTCCCCCCCCATGTCTTAAGAGTAACCTGGCCAAGTTTGAAGTCTGTAGCATTAAATCTGTAGGACAAGTTCGATCTTATACAAGGTGTAGAATCGGTCAAAAATGGCACGAAAACGCACTTTCCATCCAAAATGGCCGACTTCCTGTGGACGTGGGACCATGGCGGCATGAGACTTTTTTGTGCGTCTGGGCATGATGAATGAGTGTACCGAATTTCGTCGTCCCACGCAAAACTAACCCCAATGTGTGGACCATTTTTAAGTACCCTAGGGGGCGCCACTGAGCCACTTTGCTCCGCCCACACACGATACCCTTCACATACGTACGAGGTGTTCAGGATGGACGTGTGTGCCAAGTTTCATGACGTTGTGATGATGATAAGGCTTTCAAATCACAAACACCATCACACGTTTTTCACCGCCTGACCACGCCCGAATTGTTCAGAGTTTGGAAAAGTTTCTCCATGAATATTTGCCCCCATGTCTTAAGAGTAACCTGGCTAAGTTTGAAGCTTGTAGCATTAAATCTGTAGGAGGAGTTTTATAAAATGTGAGGTGTGGCAAAAAATGACATTTCCGACCACCAGCAGGTGGCGCTATAGGAGGATGTCACTATGATAATATGTACGCGTTCAGGCTGAGTCCAGCATTCACCGTGTGAAGTTTGGGACAGATTGGATAATGAGTGTGGAAGTTATAAGCGAATTAATTCTTCATGGCGAGTCATAACTTTGAGGCGTCGCCACGGCCACGCCCTTTGAGGTTTGAAAAAGTTTCTCCATGACTCTTTCCCCCCATGTCTTAAGAGTAATCTGGCCAAGTTTGAAGGTTGTAGCATTAAATCTGTAGGACGAGTTCGATCAAATGCGAGATGTGGAAAAAAAGAGATGTTTCCGACCACCAGCAGGTGGCGCTATAGGTGGATGTCGTTATGATAATATGTATGCGTTCAGGCTAGGTCCAGCATTCACCGTATGAAGTTTGGGACAGATTGGATAATGTATGTGGGAGTTATAAGCGACTTAATTTGTTGTGGCGAGTGATGGCGAGTCATCGAACTTTGAGGAGTTGCCACGCCCACGCCCTTTAAGTTTTGAAAAAGTTTCTCCATGAATTTCCCCCCCCATGTCTTAAGAGTAACCTGGCCAAGTTTGAAGTCTGTAGCATGAAATCTGTAGGACAAGTTCGATCTTAAGCAAGGCGTGGAATCGGCCAAAAATGGCACGAAAACGCACTTTCCATCCAAAATGGCCGCCTTCCTGTGTACGTGGGACCATGGCGGCCTGAGACTTTTTTGTGGGTCTTGGCATGATGAACGAGTTTACCGAATTTCGTCATCCCACGCGAAACTAATCCTATTGCGGGGACAATTTTTAACCATCGTAGGGGGCGCTACAGAGCCAATGAGCGACTACCAAAAATATAAAGTTTAGATTCTTTCATGTCGTCGACCGGCACGTGGCGCTCGCAAAATTTCGTGAGTTTTCGCATACCTTTTGCAAAGAATAAGAAGAATAATAATAAACCTTACAGATACAATAGGGTCCTTGCAGTTTCACTGCTCGGTCCCTAATAATAATAACTAGAAAGCTGCAAGCAGCTGTGAGCGGGACCGAGGTGTGCGTACGTTGGATGTGCGCACGTTGTGGCATGCGCTGGACTCCGTAGTCGCGCAGCTCCGCCCACCCGCACGATACCCTCTGCGTACGTACGAGCACATAATAACCCCAATGCGGAGGGGTTTTTGGAAATTTTTAGGGGGCGCCACTGAACCATTTTGCTCCGCCCACAAACGAAACCCTTTACATACACACGAGGTGGTCAGGGTGGACGTGTGTGCCAAGTTTCATGATCTTGCAATGGTGATAAGGCTTTCAAATCACAAACGCCATCACACGATTTTCACCGCCTGGCCACGCCCACACCGTTCAGAGTTTTAAAAAGTTTCTCCATGATTAATTTCCTCCATGTCTTAAGAATAACCTGGCCAAGTTTGAAGCTTGTAGCATTCAATATGTAGGAGGAGTTCGATAAAATATGAGTTGTGGAAAAAAAGAGACGTTTCCAACGACCAGCAGGTGGCGCTATATGTGGTTGTCACTATTTTATGTGTGCACGTTCAGGCTGGGTCCAGAAATCAACGTATGAAGTTTGGGACAGATTGGATAATGTTTGTGGGAGTTATAAGCGACTTAATTCTTCATGGCAAGTCATAACTTTGAGGCGTCGCCACGGCCACGCCCTTTAAGGTTTGAAAAAGTTTCTCCATGAATTCCCCCCCCCCCATGTCTTAAGAGTAATCTGGCCAAGTTTGAAGCTTTTAGCATTAAATCTGTAGGAGTAGTTCGATCAAATGCGAGGTGTGGAAAAAAAAAGACATTTCCGACCACCAGCAGGTGGCGCTATAGGTGGATGTCAATATGATAATATGTACGCGTTCAGGCTGGGTCCAGCATTCACCGTAAGAAGTTTCGGACAGACTGGATAATGTATGTGGGAGTTATAAGCGACTTCATTTTTTGTGGCGAGTGATGGCGAGTCATCGAACTTTGAGGCGTTGCCACGCCCATGCCCTTTAAGTTTTGAAAAAGTTTCTCCATGAATTTTTCCCCCCATCTCTTAAGAGTAACCTGGCCAAGTTTCAAGTCTGTAGCATTAAATCTGTAGGACAAGTTCGATCTTAAGCAAGGCGTGGAATCGGTCAAAAATGGCACGAAAACGCACTTTCCATCCAAAATGGCCGCCTTCCTGTGTACGTGGGACCATGGCGGCATGAGACTTTTTTTTGCGTCTGGGCATGATGAATGAGTGTACCGAATTTTGTCGTCCCACGCGAAACTAATCCTATTGCGGGGACCATTTTTAAGCATTGTAGGGGGCGCTACAGAGTCAATGAGCGACTACCAAAAATATAAAGTTTAGATTCTTTCATGTCGTCGACCGGCATGTGGCGCTCGCAAAATTTCCTGAGTTTTCGCATACCTTTTGCAAAGAATAAGAAAGAAAGAAAGAAAGAATAATAATAATAAACCTTACAGATACAATAGGGTCCTTGCAGTTTCACTGCTCGGTCCCTAATAAACCTTACAGATACAATAGGGTCCTTGCAGTTTCACTGCTCGGTCCCTAATAACTAGAAAGCTGCAAGCAGCTGTGAGCGGGACCGAGTGTGCGTACGTTGGGATGTGCGTACGTTGGGGCATGCGCTGGACGCTGGGGCTTCAGCTCTGCCCACACGCACGATATCCTCTGCGTACGTACGAGCATATAAAAACCCCAATGCGGAGTGGTTTTATGAAAATTTCTAGGGGGCGCCACTGAGCCATTTAGCACCGCCCACACACAATACTCTTTACATACGTACGAGGTCGACAAGGCGGACGTGTGTACCAAGTTTCATGACTTTGCGATGATGATAAGGCTTTCAAATCACAAACGCCATCACACGATTTTCACCGCCTGAACACGCCCACACCGTTCAGAGTTTGGAAAAGTTTCTCAAGATTTTTCTTCCCCCTTGCTAAAGAGTAATCTGGCCAAGTTTGGAGCTGTTACCATAAAATCTGTAGGAGGAGTTCGATCAAATGCGAGTTGTTGAAAAAAAAGAAGTTTCCGATCACCAGTAGGTGGCGCTGTAGGTGTATACCACTATCTTATATGTGCGCATTCAGGCTGGGTCTAGCAATCACCGTATGAAGTTTGGGACAGATTGGATAATGTGTGTGGAAGTTATAAGCGACTTAATTCTTCATGACGAGTCATAACTTTGAGGCGTCGCCACGGCCACGCCCTTTGAGGTTTGAAAAAGTTTCTCCATGATTCTTTCCCCCCATGTCTTAAGAGTAAGCTGGCCAAGTTTGAAGTCTATAGCAATAAATCTGTAGGACGAGTTCGATCAAATGCGAGGTGTGGATAAAAAAAGACATTTCCAACCACCAGCAGGTGGCGCTATAGGTGGATGTCACTATGATAATATTTGTGCTTTCAGGCTGGGTCCAGCAATCACCGGTTGAACTTTGGGAAAGATTGGATTATGTATGTGGAAGTTATAAGCGACTTAATTTTTCGTGGCGAGTGATGGCGAGTTATCAAACTTTGAGGCGTCGCCACGGCCACGCCCTTTAAGTTTTGAAAAAGTTGGCCAATGAATTTTTCCCTCCATGTCTTAAGAGTAACCTGGCCAAGTTTCAAGTCTGTAGCATGAAATCTGTGGGACAAGTTCGATCTTGTGCAAGGCGTGGAATCGGTCAAAAATGGCACGAAAACGCACTTTCCATCCAAAATGGCCGCCTTCCTGTGGACGTGGCACATTGGCGGCATGAGACTTTTTTGTGCGTCTGGGCATGATGAATGAGTGTACCAAATTTCGTCGTCCTCCGCGAAACTAACCCCAATGCGGGCACCATTTTTAACCATCGTAGGGGGCGCTAAAGAGCCAATGAGTGACTCCCAAAAATATGAAGTTTAGATTCTTTCATGTCGTCGACTGGCAGGTGGCGCTTGCAAAATTTCCTAAGTTTTCGCATACCTTTTGCAAAGAATAAGAAAGAAAGAAAGAATAATAATAAACCTTACAGATACAATAGGGTCCTTGCAGTTTCACTGCTCGGTCCCTAATAATAAACCTTACAGATACAATAGGGTCCTTGCAGTTTCACTGCTCGGTCCCTAATAAACCTTACAGATACAATAGGGTCCTTGCAGTTTCACTGCTCGGTCCCTAATAACTAGAAAGCTGCAAGCAGCTGTGAGCGGGACCGAGGTGTGCGTACGTTGGGATGTGCGTACGTTGGGGCATGCGCTGGACGCTGGGGCTGCAGCTCTGCCCACACGCACGATATCCTCTGCGTACGTACGAGCACATAAAAACCCCAATGCGGAGGGGTTTTATGAAAATTTGTAGGGGGCGCCACTGAGCCATTTAGCACCGCCCACACACAATACTCTTTACATACGTACGAGGTCGACAAGGCGGACGTGTGTACCAAGTTTCATGACTTTGCGATGATGATAAGGCTTTCAAATCAATAACGCCATGACACGATTTTCACCGCCTGAACACGCCCACACCGTTCAGAGTTTGGAAAAGTTTCTCAAGATTTTTATTCCCCCCTTGCTTAAGAGTAACCTGGCTAAGTTTGAAGATTTTAGCATGAAATATGTAGGAGGAGTTTGATCAAGAGCGAGGTGTGAAAAAAAAGAAGATGTTTCCGACCACCATTAGGTGGCGCTGTAGGTGGATGTCACTATTTTATATGTGCGCGTTCAGGCTGGGTCCAGCATTCACCGTATGACGTTTGGGACAGATTGGATAATGTGTGTGGAAGTTATAAGCGACTTAATTCTTCATGACGAGTCATAACATTGAGGCGTCGCCACGGCCACGCCCTTTGAGGTTTGAAAAAGTTTCTCCATGATTGTTTCCCCCCATGTCTTAAGAGTAAGCTGGCCAAGTTTGAAGTCTATAGCATTAAATCTGTAGGACGAGTTCGATCAAATGCGAGGTGTGGATAGAAAAAGACATTTCCAACCACCAGCAGGTGGCGCTATAGGTGGATGTCACTATGATAATATGTACGCGTTCAGGCTGGGTCCAGCATTCACCGTATGAAGTTTGGAACAGATTGGATAATGTATGTGGGAGTTATAAGCGACTTCATTTTTTGTGGCGAGTGATGGCGAGTCATCGAACTTTGAGGCGTTGCCACGGCCACGCCCTTTAAGTTTTGAAAAAGTTTCTCCATGAATTCCCCCCCCCATGTCTTAAGAGTAACCTGGCCATGTTTGAAGTCTGTAGCATTAAATCTGTAGGACGAGTTCGATTTTAAGCAAGGCGTGAAATCGGTCAAAAATGGCACGAAAACGCACTTTCCATCCAAAATGGCCACCTTCCTGTGTACGTGGGACCATGGCGGCATGAGACTTTTTTGTGCGTCTGGGCATGATGAATGAGTGTTCCGACTTTCGTCGTCCCACGCGAAACTTATCCTATTAAGGGGATCATTTTTATGCATCTTAGGGGGCGCTACAGAGCCAATGAGCGACTCCCAAAGATATAATGTTTAGATTCTTTCATGTCGTCGACTAGCACGTGGCGCTCGCAAAATTTCCTGAGTTTTCGCATACCTTTTGCAAAGAATAAGAAAGAAAGAAAGAAAGAAAGAACTAGAAAGCTGCAAGCAGCTGTGAGCGGGACCGAGGTGTGCGTACGTTGGATGTGCGCACGTTGTGGCATGCGCTGGACTCCGTAGTCGCGCAGCTCTGCCCACACGCACGATACCCTCTGCGTACGTATGAGCACATAATAACCCCAATGCGGAGGGGTTTTTGGAAATTTTTAGGGGGCGCCACTGAGCCATTTTGCTCCGCCCACACACGATACCCTTTACATACATACGAGGTCGTCAGGTTGGACGTGTGTGCCAAGTTTCATGATCTTGCAATGATGATAAGGCTTTCAAATAAGAAACGCCATCACACGATTTTCACCGCCTGGCCACGCCCACACCGTTCAGAGTTTTAAAACGTTTCTCCATGATTCATTTCCTCCATGTCTTAAGAGTAACCTGGCCAAGTTTGAAGCTTGTAGCATTCAATATGTAGGAGGAGTTTGATAAAATACGAGTTTTGGAAAAAAAGAGACGTTTCCAACGACCAGCAGGTGGCGCTATAGGTGGTTGTCACTATTTTATACGTGCGCGTTCAGGCTGGGTCCAGCAATCAACATATGAAGTTTGGGACAGATTTGATAATGTGTGTGGAAGTTATAAGCGACTTAATTCTTCATGGCGTGTCATAACTTTGAGGCGTCGCCACGGCCACTCACTTTGAGGTTTGAAAAAGTTTCTCCATGATTCTTTCCCCCCATGTCTCAAGAGTAACCTGGCCAAGTTTGAAGTTTGTAGCATTAAATCTGTAGGACAAGTTCGATCAAATGCGAGATGTGGAAAAAAAGAGATGTTTCCAACCCCCAGCAGGTGGCGCTATAGGTGGATGTCATTATGTTAATATGTGCGCATTCAGGCTGGGTCCAGCAATCACCGTATGGAGTTTGGGACAGATTGGATAATGTATGTGGGAGTTATAAGCGACTTAATTTTTTGAGGCGAGTGATGGCGAGTCATCAAACTTTGAAGCGTCGCCACGACCACACCCTTTGAGGTTTGAAAAAGTTTCCCCATGAATTTTCCCCCCCATGTCTTAAGAGTAACCTGGCCAAGTTTGAAGTCTGTAGCATGAAATCTGTAGGACAAGTTCGATCTTAAGCAAGGCGTGGAATCGGTCAAAAATGGCACAAAAACGCACTTTCCATCCAAAATGGCCGCCTTCCTGTGTACGTGGGACCATGGCGGCAAGAGACCTTTTTGTGCGTCTGGGCATGATGAATGAGTGTACCAAATTTCGTCGTCCCACGCGAAACTAATCCTATTGCGGGGACCATTTTTAAGCATTGTAGGGGGCGCTACAGAGTCAATGAGCGACTCCCAAAAATATAAAGTTTAGATTCTTTCATGTCGTCGACTGGCAGGTGGCGCTCGCAAAATTTCCTGAGTTTTCTTATACCTTTTGCAAAGAATAAGAATAATAAAAATAAAAATAATAACGAGATGTGCGTACGTTGGGATGTGTGTACGTTGGGGCATGCGCTGGACGCTGGGGCTGCAGCTCTGCCCACACGCACGATATCCTCTGCGTACGTACGAGCACAAAAAAACCCCAATGCGGAGGGGTTTTATGAAAATTTGTAGGGGGCGCCACTGAGCCATTTAGCACCGCCCACACACAATACTCTTTGCATACGTACGAGGTCGACAAGGCGGATGTGTGTACCAAGTTTCATGACTTTGCGATGATGATAAGGCTTTCAAATCAATAACGCCATCACACGATTTTCACCGCCTGAACACGCCCACACCGTTCAGAGTTTGGAAAAGTTTCTCAAGATTTTTATTCCCCCCTTGCTTAAGAGTAACCTGTCTAAGTTTCAAGATTTTAGCATGAAATATGTAGGAGGAGTTTGATCAAGAGCGAGGTGTGAAAAAAAAGAAGATGTTTCCGACCACCATTAGGTGGCGCTGTAGGTGGATGTCACTATTTTATATGTGCGCGTTCAGGCTGGGTCCAGCATTCACCGTATGACGTTTGGGACAGATTGGATAATGTGTGTGGAAGTTATGAGCGACTTAATTCTTCATGACGAGTCATAACATTGAGGCGTCGCCACGGCCACGCCCTTTGAGGTTTGAAAAAGTTTCTCCATGATTGTTTCCCCCCATGTCTTAAGAGTAAGCTGGCCAAGTTTGAAGTCTATAGCATTAAATCTGTAGGACGAGTTCGATCAAATGCGAGGTGTGGATAGAAAAAGACATTTCCAACCACCAGCAGGTGGCGCTATAGGTGGATGTCACTATGATAATATGTACGCGTTCAGGCTGGGTCCAGCATTCACCGTATGAAGTTTGGAACAGATTGGATAATGTATGTGGGAGTTATAAGCGACTTCATTTTTTGTGGCGAGTGATGGCGAGTCATCGAACTTTGAGGCGTTGCCACGGCCACGCCCTTTAAGTTTTGAAAAAGTTTCTCCATGAATTCCCCCCCCCCATGTCTTAAGAGTAACCTGGCCATGTTTGAAGTCTGTAGCATTAAATCTGTAGGACGAGTTCGATCTTAAGCAAGGCGTGAAATCGGTCAAAAATGGCACGAAAACTCACTTTCCATCCAAAATGGCCACCTTCCTGTGTACGTGGGACCATGGCGGCATGAGACTTTTTTGTGCGTCTGGGCATGATGAATGAGTGTTCCGACTTTCGTCGTCCCACGCGAAACTTATCCTATTAAGGGGATCATTTTTATGCATCTTAGGGGGCGCTACAGAGCCAATGAGCGACTCCCAAAGATATAATGTTTAGATTCTTTCATGTCGTCGACTAGCACGTGGCGCTCGCAAAATTTCCTGAGTTTTCGCATACCTTTTGCAAAGAATAAGAAAGAAAGAAAGAAAGAACTAGAAAGCTGCAAGCAGCTGTGAGCGGGACCGAGGTGTGCGTACGTTGGATGTGCGCACGTTGTGGCATGCGCTGGACTCCGTAGTCGCGCAGCTCTGCCCACACGCACGATACCCTCTGCGTACGTACGAGCACATAATAACCCCAATGCGGAGGGGTTTTTGGAAATTTTTAGGGGGCGCCACTGAGCCATTTTGCTCCGCCCACACACGATACCCTTTACATACATACGAGGTCGTCAGGTTGGACGTGTGTGCCAAGTTTCATGATCTTGCAATGATGATAAGGCTTTCAAATAAGAAACGCCATCACACGATTTTCACCGCCTGGCCACGCCCACACCGTTCAGAGTTTTAAAAAGTTTCTCCATGATTCATTTCCTCCATGTCTTAAGAGTAACCTGGCCAAGTTTGAAGCTTGTAGCATTCAATATGTAGGAGGAGTTTGATAAAATACGAGTTTTGGAAAAAAAGAGACGTTTCCAACGACCAGCAGGTGGCGCTATAGGTGGTTGTCACTATTTTATACGTGCGCGTTCAGGCTGGGTCCAGCAATCAACATATGAAGTTTGGGACAGATTTGATAATGTGTGTGGAAGTTATAAGCGACTTAATTCTTCATGGCGTGTCATAACTTTGAGGCGTCGCCACGGCCACTCACTTTGAGGTTTGAAAAAGTTTCTCCATGATTCTTTCCCCCCATGTCTCAAGAGTAACCTGGCCAAGTTTGAAGTTTGTAGCATTAAATCTGTAGGACAAGTTTGATCAAATGCGAGATGTGGAAAAAAAGAGATGTTTCCAACCCCCAGCAGGTGGCGCTATAGGTGGATGTCATTATGTTAATATGTGCGCATTCAGGCTGGGTCCAGCAATCACCGTATGGAGTTTGGGACAGATTGGATAATGTATGTGGGAGTTATAAGCGACTTAATTTTTTGAGGCGAGTGATGGCGAGTCATCAAACTTTGAAGCGTCGCCACGACCACACCCTTTGAGGTTTGAAAAAGTTTCCCCATGAATTTTCCCCCCCATGTCTTAAGAGTAACCTGGCCAAGTTTGAAGTCTGTAGCATGAAATCTGTAGGACAAGTTCGATCTTAAGCAAGGCGTGGAATCGGTCAAAAATGGCACGAAAACGCACTTTCCATCCAAAATGGCCACCTTCCTGTGTACGTGGGACCATGGCGGCATGAGACTTTTTTGTGCGTCTGGGCATGATGAATGAGTGTTCCGACTTTCGTCGTCCCACGCGAAACTTATCCTATTAAGGGGATCATTTTTATGCATCTTAGGGGGCGCTACAGAGCCAATGAGCGACTCCCAAAGATATAATGTTTAGATTCTTTCATGTCGTCGACTGGCACGTGGCGCTCGCAAAATTTCCTGAGTTTTCGCATACCTTTTGCAAAGAATAAGAAAGAAAGAAAGAAAGAAAGAACTAGAAAGCTGCAAGCAGCTGTGAGCGGGACCGAGGTGTGCGTACGTTGGATGTGCGCACGTTGTGGCATGCGCTGGACTCCGTAGTCGCGCAGCTCTGCCCACACGCACGATACCCTCTGCGTACGTATGAGCACATAATAACCCCAATGCGGAGGGGTTTTTGGAAATTTTTAGGGGGCGCCACTGAGCCATTTTGCTCCGCCCACACACGATACCCTTTACATACATACGAGGTCGTCAGGTTGGACGTGTGTGCCAAGTTTCATGATCTTGCAATGATGATAAGGCTTTCAAATAAGAAACGCCATCACACGATTTTCACCGCCTGGCCACGCCCACACCGTTCAGAGTTTTAAAACGTTTCTCCATGATTCATTTCCTCCATGTCTTAAGAGTAACCTGGCCAAGTTTGAAGCTTGTAGCATTCAATATGTAGGAGGAGTTTGATAAAATACGAGTTTTGGAAAAAAAGAGACGTTTCCAACGACCAGCAGGTGGCG
Source organism: Odontesthes bonariensis (assembly GCF_027942865.1). Lineage (NCBI taxonomy): Eukaryota > Metazoa > Chordata > Actinopteri > Atheriniformes > Atherinopsidae > Odontesthes > Odontesthes bonariensis. The sequence goes on from NC_134519.1 coordinate 37,597,219, forward strand.
CTATAGGTGGTTGTCACTATTTTATACGTGCGCGTTCAGGCTGGGTCCAGCAATCAACATATGAAGTTTGGGACAGATTTGATAATGTGTGTGGAAGTTATAAGCGACTTAATTCTTCATGGCGTGTCATAACTTTGAGGCGTCGCCACGGCCACTCACTTTGAGGTTTGAAAAAGTTTCTCCATGAATTTTCCCCCCCATGTCTTAAGAGTAACCTGGCCAAGTTTGAAGTTTGTAGCATTAAATCTGTAGGACAAGTTCGATCAAATGCGAGATGTGGAAAAAAAGAGATGTTTCCAACCCCCAGCAGGTGGCGCTATAGGTGGATGTCATTATGTTAATATGTGCGCATTCAGGCTGGGTCCAGCAATCACCGTATGGAGTTTGGGACAGATTGGATAATGTATGTGGGAGTTATAAGCGACTTAATTTTTTGAGGCGAGTGATGGCGAGTCATCAAACTTTGAAGCGTCGCCACGACCACACCCTTTGAGGTTTGAAAAAGTTTCCCCATGAATTTTCCCCCCCATGTCTTAAGAGTAACCTGGCCAAGTATGAAGTCTGTAGCATGAAACTGTAGGACAAGTTCGATCTTAAGCAAGGCGTGGAATCGGTCAAAAATGGCACAAAAACGCACTTTCCATCCAAAATGGCCGCCTTCCTGTGTACGTGGGACCATGGCGGCAAGAGACCTTTTTGTGCGTCTGGGCATGATGAATGAGTGTACCAAATTTCGTCGTCCCACGCGAAACTAATCCTATTGCGGGGACCATTTTTAAGCATTGTAGGGGGCGCTACAGAGTCAATGAGCGACTCCCAAAAATATAAAGTTTAGATTCTTTCATGTCGTCGACTGGCAGGTGGCGCTCGCAAAATTTCCTGAGTTTTCTTATACCTTTTGCAAAGAATAAGAATAATAAAAATAAAAATAATAACGAGATGTGCGTACGTTGGGATGTGCGTACGTTGGGGCATGCGCTGGACGCTGGGGCTGCAGCTCTGCCCACACGCACGATATCCTCTGCGTACGTACGAGCACAAAAAAACCCCAATGCGGAGGGGTTTTATGAAAATTTGTAGGGGGCGCCACTGAGCCATTTAGCACCGCCCACACACAATACTCTTTGCATACGTACGAGGTCGACAAGGCGGATGTGTGTACCAAGTTTCATGACTTTGCGATGATGATAAGGCTTTCAAATCAATAACGCCATCACACGATTTTCACCGCCTGAACACGCCCACACCGTTCAGAGTTTGGAAAAGTTTCTCAAGATTTTTATTCCCCCCTTGCTTAAGAGTAACCTGGCTAAGTTTCAAGATTTTAGCATGAAATATGTAGGAGGAGTTTGATCAAGAGCGAGGTGTGAAAAAAAAGAAGATGTTTCCGACCACCATTAGGTGGCGCTGTAGGTGGATGTCACTATTTTATATGTGCGCGTTCAGGCTGGGTCCAGCATTCACCGTATGACGTTTGGGACAGATTGGATAATGTGTGTGGAAGTTATGAGCGACTTAATTCTTCATGACGAGTCATAACATTGAGGCGTCGCCACGGCCACGCCCTTTGAGGTTTGAAAAAGTTTCTCCATGATTGTTTCCCCCCATGTCTTAAGAGTAAGCTGGCCAAGTTTGAAGTCTATAGCATTAAATCTGTAGGACGAGTTCGATCAAATGCGAGGTGTGGATAGAAAAAGACATTTCCAACCACCAGCAGGTGGCGCTATAGGTGGATGTCACTATGATAATATGTACGCGTTCAGGCTGGGTCCAGCATTCACCGTATGAAGTTTGGAACAGATTGGATAATGTATGTGGGAGTTATAAGCGACTTCATTTTTTGTGGCGAGTGATGGCGAGTCATCGAACTTTGAGGCGTTGCCACGGCCACGCCCTTTAAGTTTTGAAAAAGTTTCTCCATGAATTCCCCCCCCCCATGTCTTAAGAGTAACCTGGCCATGTTTGAAGTCTGTAGCATTAAATCTGTAGGACGAGTTCGATCTTAAGCAAGGCGTGAAATCGGTCAAAAATGGCACGAAAACTCACTTTCCATCCAAAATGGCCACCTTCCTGTGTACGTGGGACCATGGCGGCATGAGACTTTTTTGTGCGTCTGGGCATGATGAATGAGTGTTCCGACTTTCGTCGTCCCACGCGAAACTTATCCTATTAAGGGGATCATTTTTATGCATCTTAGGGGGCGCTACAGAGCCAATGAGCGACTCCCAAAGATATAATGTTTAGATTCTTTCATGTCGTCGACTAGCACGTGGTGCTCGCAAAATTTCCTGAGTTTTCGCATACCTTTTGCAAAGAATAAGAAAGAAAGAAAGAAAGAACTAGAAAGCTGCAAGCAGCTGTGAGCGGGACCGAGGTGTGCGTACGTTGGATGTGCGCACGTTGTGGCATGCGCTGGACTCCGTAGTCGCGCAGCTCTGCCCACACGCACGATACCCTCTGCGTACGTACGAGCACATAATAACCCCAATGCGGAGGGGTTTTTGGAAATTTTTAGGGGGCGCCACTGAGCCATTTTGCTCCGCCCACACACGATACCCTTTACATACATACGAGGTCGTCAGGTTGGACGTGTGTGCCAAGTTTCATGATCTTGCAATGATGATAAGGCTTTCAAATAAGAAACGCCATCACACGATTTTCACCGCCTGGCCACGCCCACACCGTTCAGAGTTTTAAAAAGTTTCTCCATGATTCATTTCCTCCATGTCTTAAGAGTAACCTGGCCAAGTTTGAAGCTTGTAGCATTCAATATGTAGGAGGAGTTTGATAAAATACGAGTTTTGGAAAAAAAGAGACGTTTCCAACGACCAGCAGGTGGCGCTATAGGTGGTTGTCACTATTTTATACGTGCGCGTTCAGGCTGGGTCCAGCAATCAACATATGAAGTTTGGGACAGATTTGATAATGTGTGTGGAAGTTATAAGCGACTTAATTCTTCATGGCGTGTCATAACTTTGAGGCGTCGCCACGGCCACTCACTTTGAGGTTTGAAAAAGTTTCTCCATGATTCTTTCCCCCCATGTCTCAAGAGTAACCTGGCCAAGTTTGAAGTTTGTAGCATTAAATCTGTAGGACAAGTTTGATCAAATGCGAGATGTGGAAAAAAAGAGATGTTTCCAACCCCCAGCAGGTGGCGCTATAGGTGGATGTCATTATGTTAATATGTGCGCATTCAGGCTGGGTCCAGCAATCACCGTATGGAGTTTGGGACAGATTGGATAATGTATGTGGGAGTTATAAGCGACTTAATTTTTTGAGGCGAGTGATGGCGAGTCATCAAACTTTGAAGCGTCGCCACGACCACACCCTTTGAGGTTTGAAAAAGTTTCCCCATGAATTTTCCCCCCCATGTCTTAAGAGTAACCTGGCCAAGTTTGAAGTCTGTAGCATGAAATCTGTAGGACAAGTTCGATCTTAAGCAAGGCGTGGAATCGGTCAAAAATGGCACAAAAACGCACTTTCCATCCAAAATGGCCGCCTTCCTGTGTACGTGGGACCATGGCGGCAAGAGACCTTTTTGTGCGTCTGGGCATGATGAATGAGTGTACCAAATTTCGTCGTCCCACGCGAAACTAATCCTATTGCGGGGACCATTTTTAAGCATTGTAGGGGGTGCTACAGAGTCAATGAGCGACTCCCAAAAATATAAAGTTTAGATTCTTTCATGTCGTCGACTGGCAGGTGGCGCTCGCAAAATTTCCTGAGTTTTCTTATACCTTTTGCAAAGAATAAGAATAATAAAAATAAAAATAATAACGAGATGTGCGTACGTTGGGATGTGCGTACGTTGGGGCATGCGCTGGACGCTGGGGCTGCAGCTCTGCCCACACGCACGATATCCTCTGCGTACGTACGAGCACAAAAAAACCCCAATGCGGAGGGGTTTTATGAAAATTTGTAGGGGGCGCCACTGAGCCATTTAGCACCGCCCACACACAATACTCTTTGCATACGTACGAGGTTGACAAGGCGAATGTGTGTACCAAGTTTCATGACTTTGCGATGATGATAAGGCTTTCAAATCAATAACGCCATCACACGATTTTCACCGCCTGAACACGCCCACACCGTTCAGAGTTTGGAAAAGTTTCTCAAGATTTTTATTCCCCCCTTGCTTAAGAGTAACCTGGCTAAGTTTCAAGATTTTAGCATGAAATATGTAGGAGGAGTTTGATCAAGAGCGAGGTGTGAAAAAAAAGAAGATGTTTCCGACCACCATTAGGTGGCGCTGTAGGTGGATGTCACTATTTTATATGTGCGCGTTCAGGCTGGGTCCAGCATTCACCGTATGACGTTTGGGACAGATTGGATAATGTGTGTGGAAGTTATGAGCGACTTAATTCTTCATGACGAGTCATAACATTGAGGCGTCGCCACGGCCACGCCCTTTGAGGTTTGAAAAAGTTTCTCCATGATTGTTTCCCCCCATGTCTTAAGAGTAAGCTGGCCAAGTTTGAAGTCTATAGCATTAAATCTGTAGGACGAGTTCGATCAAATGCGAGGTGTGGATAGAAAAAGACATTTCCAACCACCAGCAGGTGGCGCTATAGGTGGATGTCACTATGATAATATGTACGCGTTCAGGCTGGGTCCAGCATTCACCGTATGAAGTTTGGAACAGATTGGATAATGTATGTGGGAGTTATAAGCGACTTCATTTTTTGTGGCGAGTGATGGCGAGTCATCGAACTTTGAGGCGTTGCCACGGCCACGCCCTTTAAGTTTTGAAAAAGTTTCTCCATGAATTCCCCCCCCCCATGTCTTAAGAGTAACCTGGCCATGTTTGAAGTCTGTAGCATTAAATCTGTAGGACGAGTTCGATCTTAAGCAAGGCGTGAAATCGGTCAAAAATGGCACGAAAACTCACTTTCCATCCAAAATGGCCACCTTCCTGTGTACGTGGGACCATGGCGGCATGAGACTTTTTTGTGCGTCTGGGCATGATGAATGAGTGTTCCGACTTTCGTCGTCCCACGCGAAACTTATCCTATTAAGGGGATCATTTTTATGCATCTTAGGGGGCGCTACAGAGCCAATGAGCGACTCCCAAAGATATAATGTTTAGATTCTTTCATGTCGTCGACTAGCACGTGGCGCTCGCAAAATTTCCTGAGTTTTCGCATACCTTTTGCAAAGAATAAGAAAGAAAGAAAGAAAGAACTAGAAAGCTGCAAGCAGCTGTGAGCGGGACCGAGGTGTGCGTACGTTGGATGTGCGCACGTTGTGGCATGCGCTGGACTCCGTAGTCGCGCAGCTCTGCCCACACGCACGATACCCTCTGCGTACGTACGAGCACATAATAACCCCAATGCGGAGGGGTTTTTGGAAATTTTTAGGGGGCGCCACTGAGCCATTTTGCTCCGCCCACACACGATACCCTTTACATACATACGAGGTCGTCAGGTTGGACGTGTGTGCCAAGTTTCATGATCTTGCAATGATGATAAGGCTTTCAAATAAGAAACGCCATCACACGATTTTCACCGCCTGGCCACGCCCACACCGTTCAGAGTTTTAAAAAGTTTCTCCATGATTCATTTCCTCCATGTCTTAAGAGTAACCTGGCCAAGTTTGAAGCTTGTAGCATTCAATATGTAGGAGGAGTTTGATAAAATACGAGTTTTGGAAAAAAAGAGACGTTTCCAACGACCAGCAGGTGGCGCTATAGGTGGTTGTCACTATTTTATACGTGCGCGTTCAGGCTGGGTCCAGCAATCAACATATGAAGTTTGGGACAGATTTGATAATGTGTGTGGAAGTTATAAGCGACTTAATTCTTCATGGCGTGTCATAACTTTGAGGCGTCGCCACGGCCACTCACTTTGAGGTTTGAAAAAGTTTCTCCATGATTCTTTCCCCCCATGTCTCAAGAGTAACCTGGCCAAGTTTGAAGTTTGTAGCATTAAATCTGTAGGACAAGTTTGATCAAATGCGAGATGTGGAAAAAAAGAGATGTTTCCAACCCCCAGCAGGTGGCGCTATAGGTGGATGTCATTATGTTAATATGTGCGCATTCAGGCTGGGTCCAGCAATCACCGTATGGAGTTTGGGACAGATTGGATAATGTATGTGGGAGTTATAAGCGACTTAATTTTTTGAGGCGAGTGATGGCGAGTCATCAAACTTTGAAGCGTCGCCACGACCACACCCTTTGAGGTTTGAAAAAGTTTCCCCATGAATTTTCCCCCCCATGTCTTAAGAGTAACCTGGCCAAGTTTGAAGTCTGTAGCATGAAATCTGTAGGACAAGTTCGATCTTAAGCAAGGCGTGGAATCGGTCAAAAATGGCACAAAAACGCACTTTCCATCCAAAATGGCCGCCTTCCTGTGTACGTGGGACCATGGCGGCAAGAGACCTTTTTGTGCGTCTGGGCATGATGAATGAGTGTACCAAATTTCGTCGTCCCACGCGAAACTAATCCTATTGCGGGGACCATTTTTAAGCATTGTAGGGGGTGCTACAGAGTCAATGAGCGACTCCCAAAAATATAAAGTTTAGATTCTTTCATGTCGTCGACTGGCAGGTGGCGCTCGCAAAATTTCCTGAGTTTTCTTATACCTTTTGCAAAGAATAAGAATAATAAAAATAAAAATAATAACGAGATGTGCGTACGTTGGGATGTGCGTACGTTGGGGCATGCGCTGGACGCTGGGGCTGCAGCTCTGCCCACACGCACGATATCCTCTGCGTACGTACGAGCACAAAAAAACCCCAATGCGGAGGGGTTTTATGAAAATTTGTAGGGGGCGCCACTGAGCCATTTAGCACCGCCCACACACAATACTCTTTGCATACGTACGAGGTTGACAAGGCGAATGTGTGTACCAAGTTTCATGACTTTGCGATGATGATAAGGCTTTCAAATCAATAACGCCATCACACGATTTTCACCGCCTGAACACGCCCACACCGTTCAGAGTTTGGAAAAGTTTCTCAAGATTTTTATTCCCCCCTTGCTTAAGAGTAACCTGGCTAAGTTTCAAGATTTTAGCATGAAATATGTAGGAGGAGTTTGATCAAGAGCGAGGTGTGAAAAAAAAGAAGATGTTTCCGACCACCATTAGGTGGCGCTGTAGGTGGATGTCACTATTTTATATGTGCGCGTTCAGGCTGGGTCCAGCATTCACCGTATGACGTTTGGGACAGATTGGATAATGTGTGTGGAAGTTATGAGCGACTTAATTCTTCATGACGAGTCATAACATTGAGGCGTCGCCACGGCCACGCCCTTTGAGGTTTGAAAAAGTTTCTCCATGATTGTTTCCCCCCATGTCTTAAGAGTAAGCTGGCCAAGTTTGAAGTCTATAGCATTAAATCTGTAGGACGAGTTCGATCAAATGCGAGGTGTGGATAGAAAAAGACATTTCCAACCACCAGCAGGTGGCGCTATAGGTGGATGTCACTATGATAATATGTACGCGTTCAGGCTGGGTCCAGCATTCACCGTATGAAGTTTGGAACAGATTGGATAATGTATGTGGGAGTTATAAGCGACTTCATTTTTTGTGGCGAGTGATGGCGAGTCATCGAACTTTGAGGCGTTGCCACGGCCACGCCCTTTAAGTTTTGAAAAAGTTTCTCCATGAATTCCCCCCCCCCATGTCTTAAGAGTAACCTGGCCATGTTTGAAGTCTGTAGCATTAAATCTGTAGGACGAGTTCGATCTTAAGCAAGGCGTGAAATCGGTCAAAAATGGCACGAAAACTCACTTTCCATCCAAAATGGCCACCTTCCTGTGTACGTGGGACCATGGCGGCATGAGACTTTTTTGTGCGTCTGGGCATGATGAATGAGTGTTCCGACTTTCGTCGTCCCACGCGAAACTTATCCTATTAAGGGGATCATTTTTATGCATCTTAGGGGGCGCTACAGAGCCAATGAGCGACTCCCAAAGATATAATGTTTAGATTCTTTCATGTCGTCGACTAGCACGTGGCGCTCGCAAAATTTCCTGAGTTTTCGCATACCTTTTGCAAAGAATAAGAAAGAAAGAAAGAAAGAACTAGAAAGCTGCAAGCAGCTGTGAGCGGGACCGAGGTGTGCGTACGTTGGATGTGCGCACGTTGTGGCATGCGCTGGACTCCGTAGTCGCGCAGCTCTGCCCACACGCACGATACCCTCTGCGTACGTACGAGCACATAATAACCCCAATGCGGAGGGGTTTTTGGAAATTTTTAGGGGGCGCCACTGAGCCATTTTGCTCCGCCCACACACGATACCCTTTACATACATACGAGGTCGTCAGGTTGGACGTGTGTGCCAAGTTTCATGATCTTGCAATGATGATAAGGCTTTCAAATAAGAAACGCCATCACACGATTTTCACCGCCTGGCCACGCCCACACCGTTCAGAGTTTTAAAAAGTTTCTCCATGATTCATTTCCTCCATGTCTTAAGAGTAACCTGGCCAAGTTTGAAGCTTGTAGCATTCAATATGTAGGAGGAGTTTGATAAAATACGAGTTTTGGAAAAAAAGAGACGTTTCCAACGACCAGCAGGTGGCGCTATAGGTGGTTGTCACTATTTTATACGTGCGCGTTCAGGCTGGGTCCAGCAATCAACATATGAAGTTTGGGACAGATTTGATAATGTGTGTGGAAGTTATAAGCGACTTAATTCTTCATGGCGTGTCATAACTTTGAGGCGTCGCCACGGCCACTCACTTTGAGGTTTGAAAAAGTTTCTCCATGATTCTTTCCCCCCATGTCTCAAGAGTAACCTGGCCAAGTTTGAAGTTTGTAGCATTAAATCTGTAGGACAAGTTTGATCAAATGCGAGATGTGGAAAAAAAGAGATGTTTCCAACCCCCAGCAGGTGGCGCTATAGGTGGATGTCATTATGTTAATATGTGCGCATTCAGGCTGGGTCCAGCAATCACCGTATGGAGTTTGGGACAGATTGGATAATGTATGTGGGAGTTATAAGCGACTTAATTTTTTGAGGCGAGTGATGGCGAGTCATCAAACTTTGAAGCGTCGCCACGACCACACCCTTTGAGGTTTGAAAAAGTTTCCCCATGAATTTTCCCCCCCATGTCTTAAGAGTAACCTGGCCAAGTTTGAAGTCTGTAGCATGAAATCTGTAGGACAAGTTCGATCTTAAGCAAGGCGTGGAATCGGTCAAAAATGGCACAAAAACGCACTTTCCATCCAAAATGGCCGCCTTCCTGTGTACGTGGGACCATGGCGGCAAGAGACCTTTTTGTGCGTCTGGGCATGATGAATGAGTGTACCAAATTTCGTCGTCCCACGCGAAACTAATCCTATTGCGGGGACCATTTTTAAGCATTGTAGGGGGTGCTACAGAGTCAATGAGCGACTCCCAAAAATATAAAGTTTAGATTCTTTCATGTCGTCGACTGGCAGGTGGCGCTCGCAAAATTTCCTGAGTTTTCTTATACCTTTTGCAAAGAATAAGAATAATAAAAATAAAAATAATAACGAGATGTGCGTACGTTGGGATGTGCGTACGTTGGGGCATGCGCTGGACGCTGGGGCTGCAGCTCTGCCCACACGCACGATATCCTCTGCGTACGTACGAGCACAAAAAAACCCCAATGCGGAGGGGTTTTATGAAAATTTGTAGGGGGCGCCACTGAGCCATTTAGCACCGCCCACACACAATACTCTTTGCATACGTACGAGGTTGACAAGGCGAATGTGTGTACCAAGTTTCATGACTTTGCGATGATGATAAGGCTTTCAAATCAATAACGCCATCACACGATTTTCACCGCCTGAACACGCCCACACCGTTCAGAGTTTGGAAAAGTTTCTCAAGATTTTTATTCCCCCCTTGCTTAAGAGTAACCTGGCTAAGTTTCAAGATTTTAGCATGAAATATGTAGGAGGAGTTTGATCAAGAGCGAGGTGTGAAAAAAAAGAAGATGTTTCCGACCACCATTAGGTGGCGCTGTAGGTGGATGTCACTATTTTATATGTGCGCGTTCAGGCTGGGTCCAGCATTCACCGTATGACGTTTGGGACAGATTGGATAATGTGTGTGGAAGTTATAAGCGACTTAATTCTTCATGACGAGTCATAACTTTGAGGCGTCGCCACGGCCACGCCCTTTGAGGTTTGAAAAAGTTTCTCCATGATTGTTTCCCCCCATGTCTTAAGAGTAAGCTGGCCAAGTTTGAAGTCTATAGCATTAAATCTGTAGGACGAGTTCGATCAAATGCGAGGTGTGGATAGAAAAAGACATTTCCAACCACCAGCAAGTGGCGCTGTAGGTGGATGTCACTATGATAATATGTGTGCTTTCAGGCTGCGTCCAGCAATCACCTTATGAAGTTTGGAACAGATTGGATAATGTATGTGGGAGTTATAAGCGACTTCATTTTTTGTGGCGAGTGATGGCGAGTCATCAAACTTTGAGGCGTCACCACGCCCACGCCCTTTAAGTTTTGAAAAAGTTTCCCCTTGAATTCCCCCCCCCCCCCCCCCATGTCTTAAGAGTAACCTGGCCAAGTTTGAAGTCTGTAGCATGAAATCTGTAGGACAAGTTCAATCTTATCCAAGGCGTGGAATCGGTCAAAAATGGCACGAAAACTCACTTTCCATCCAAAATGGCCACCTTCCTGTGGACGTGGGACCATGACGGCATGAGACTTTTTTGTGCGTCTGGGCATGATGAATGAGTGTACCGAATTTCGTCGTACTATGCGAAACTAATCCCATTGCGGGGACCATTTTTAAGAATTATAGGGGGCGCTACAGAGTCAATGAGCGACTCCCAAAAATGTAAAGTTTAGATTCTTTCATGTCGTCGACTGGCACGTGGCGCTCGCAAAATTTCCTGAGTTTTCGCATACCTTTTGCAAAGAATAAGAAAGAAAGAAAGAAAGAACGGAATAATAATAAACCTTACAAATACAATAGGGTCCTTGCAGTTTCACTGCTCGGTCCCTAATAATAATAATAAACCTTACAGATACAATAGGGTCCTTGCAGTTTCACTGCTCGGTCCCTAATAATAATAACTAGAAAGCTGCAAGCAGCTGTGAGCGGGACCGAGGTGTGCGTACGTTGGGATGTGCGCACGTTGGGGCATGCGCTGGACGCCGCAGCCGCAGCTCTGCCCACACGCACGATACCCTCTGCTTACGTACGAGCACATCATAACCCCAATGCGGAGGGGTTTTTGAAAATTTCTAGGGGGCGCCACTGAGCCATTTGGCTCCGCCCACACACGATACCCTTTACATACGTACGAGGTCATCAGGGTGGACGTGTGTGCCAAGTTTCATTAAGTTGCGATGATGATAAGGCTTTCAAATCACAAACGCCATCACACGATTGTCACCGCCTGGCCACGCCCACACCGTTCAGAGTTTGAAAAAACTTCTCAAGAGTTTTCTTCCCCCCATGTCTTAAGAGTAACCTGGCCAAGTTTGAAGATTTTAGCATGAAATATGTAGGAGGAGTTTTATCAAATACGAGGTGTGAAAAAAAAAAGACGTTTCCGACCACCATTAGGTGGCGCTGTAGGTGGATGTCACTATTTTATATGTGCGCGTTCAGACTGGGTCCAGCAATCACCGTATGAAGTTTGGGACAGATTGGATAATGTATGTGGAAGTTATAAGCAACTTAATTTTTTATGGCGAGTCATAAATTTGAGGCGTCGCCATGGCCACGCCCTTTGAGGTTTGAAAAAGTTTTTCCATGATTTTTCCCCCCCATGTCTTAAGAGTAACCTGGCCAAGTTTGAAGCTTGTAGCATTAAATATGTAGGAGGAGTTCGATCAAATGCGAGGTGTGGAAAAAAAATACATTTCCAACCACCAGCAGGTGGCGCTATAGGTGGATGTCACTATGATAATATGTACGCGTTTAGGCTGGGTCCAGCATTCACCGTATGAAGTTTGGGACAGATTTGATAATGTATGTGGGAGTTATAAGCGACTTCATTTTTTGTGGCGAGTGATGGCGAGTGACCGAACTTTGAGGCGTTGCCACGCCCACGCCCTTTAAGTTTTGAAAAAGTTTCTCCATGAATTCCCCCCCCCATGTCTTAAGAGTAACCTGGCCAAGTTTGAAGTCTGTAGCATTAAATCTGTAGGACAAGTTCGATCTTATGCAAGGCGTGGAATCGGTCAAAAATGGCACGAAAACTCACTTTCCATCCAAAATGGCCGCCTTCCTGTGGACGTGGCACATTGGCGGCATGAGACTTTTTTGTGCGTCTGGGCACGATGAATAAGTGTACCGAATTTCGTTGTCCTACGCGAAACCAATCCTATTAAGGGGACCATTTTTAAGCATCATAGGGGGCGCCACAGAGTCAATTTGCGACTCCCAAAAATATAAAGTTTAGATTCTTTCATGTCGTCGACTGGCACGTGGCGCTCGCAAAATTTCCTGAGTTTTCGAGCACCTTTTGCAAAGAATAATAATAATAATAATAACTAGAAAGCTGCAAGCAGCTGTGAGCGGGACCGAGGTGTGCGTACGTTGGATGTGCGCGTGTTGGGCATGCGCTGGATGCCGTAGTCGTGCAGCTCTGCCCACACGCATGATACCCTCTGCGTACGTACGAGCACATAATAACCCCAATGCGGAGGGGTTTTTGAAAATTTCTAGGGGGCGCCACTGAGCCATTTTGCTCCGCCCACACATGATACCCTTTATATATGTACGAGGTGGTGAGGGTGGACGTGTGTGCCAAGTTTCATGACCTTACGATTATGATAAGGCTTTCAAATCACAAACGCCATCACACGATTTTCACCGACTGGCCACACCCACACCGTTCTGAGTTTGGAAAAGTTTCTCCATGAATTGTTGCCCCCATGTCTTAAGAGTAACCAGGCCAAGTTTGAAGCTTGTAGCATTAAATCTGTAGGAGAAGTTTGAGGTGTGGAAAAAAAAGACGTTTCCAACCACCAGCAGGTGGCGCTGTAGGTGTTTATTACTATTTTATATGTGCGCGTTCAGGCTGGGTCCAGAAATCACCGTATGAAGTTTGGGACAGATTGGATAATGTATGTGGAAGTTATAAGCGACTTAATTTTTCATGGCGAGTCATATATTTGAGGCGTCGCCACGGCCACGCCCTTTGAGTTTTGAAAAAGTTTCTCCATGATTCTTTCCCCCCATGTCTTAAGAGTAACCTGGCCAAGTTTGAAGTCTGTAGCATCAAATCTGTAGGACGAGTTCGATCAAATGCGAGGTGTGGAAAAAAAAAGACGTTTCCGACCACCAGCAGGTGGCGCAATAGGTGGATGATACTATGATAATATGTACGCGTTCAAGCTGGGTCCAGCATTCACCGTATGAAGTTTGAGACAGATTGGATAATGTATGTGAGAGTTATAAGCGACTTAATTTTTTGTGGCGAGTGATGGCGAGTCATCAAACGTTGAAGCGTCGTCACGGCCACGCCCTTTAAGTTGTGAAAAAGTTTCTCCATGAATTCCCCCCCCCATGTCTTAAGAGTAACCTGGCCAAGTTTGAAGTCTGTAGCATTAAATCTGTAGGACAAGTTCGATCTTATCCAAGGCGTGGAATCGGTCAAAAATGGCACGAAAACGCACTTTCCATCCAAAATGGCCGCCTTCCTGTGGACGTGGCACATTGGCGGCCTGAGACTTTTTTGTGCGTCTGGGCATGATGAATGAGTGTACCGAATTTCGTCGTCCCACGCGAAACTAGCCCCATTGCGGGGATCATTTTTATGCATCGTAGGGGGCGCTACAGAGCCAATGAGCGACTCCCAAAAATATAAAGTTTAGATTCTTTCATGTCGTCGACTGGCACGTGGCGCTCGCAAAATTTCCTGAGTTTTCGCATACCTTTTGCAAAGAATAAGAATCGGAAGAATAACTAGAAAGCTGCAAGCAGCTGTGAGCGGGACCGAGGTGTGCGTACGTTGGGATGTGCGTACGTTGGGGCATGCGCTGGACGCTGGGGCTGCAGCTCTGCCCACACGCACGATATCCTCTGCGTACGTACGAGCACATAAAAACCCCAATGCGGAGGGGTTTTATGAAAATTTCTAGGGGGCGCTACTGAGCCATTTACAACCGCCCACACACAATACTCTTTACATACGTACGAGGTCGACAAGGTGGACGTGTGTACCAAGTTTCATGACTTTGCGATGATGATAAGGCTTTCAAATCACAAACGCCATCACACGATTTTCACCGCCTGAACACGCCCACACCGTTCAGAGTTTGGAAAAGTTTCTCAAGATTTTTATTCCCCCCTTGCTTAAGAGTAACCTGGCCAAGTTTGAAGATTTTAGCATGAAATATGTAGGAGGAGTTTGATCAAGAGCGAGGTGTGAAAAAAAAAAGATGTTTCCAACCACCATTAGGTGGTGCTGTAGGTGGATGTCACTATTTTATATGTGCACGTTCAGGCTGGGTCCAGCATTCACCGTATGAAGTTTGGTACAGATTGGATAATGTGTGTGGAAGTTATAAGCGACTTAATTTTTTGTGGCGAGTGATGGCGAGTCATCAAACTTTGAGGCGTCGCCACGGCCACGCCCTTTAAGTTTTGAAAAAGTTGGCCAATGATTTTTCCCCCCCATGTCTTAAGAGTAACCTGGCCAAGTTTCAAGTCTGTAGCAATAAATCTGTAGGACGAGTTCGATCAAATGCGAGGTGTGGATAAAAAAAGACATTTCCAACCACCAGCAGGTGGCGCTATAGGTGGATGTCACTATGATAATATTTGTGCTTTCAGGCTGGGTCCAGCAATCACCGGTTGAACTTTGGGAAAGATTGGATTATGTATGTGGAAGTTATAAGCGACTTAATTTTTCGTGGCGAGTGATGGCGAGTCATCAAACTTTGAGGCGTCGCCACGGCCACGCCCTTTAAGTTTTGAAAAAGTTGGCCAATGAATTTTTCCCTCCATGTCTTAAGAGTAACCTGGCCAAGTTTCAAGTCTGTAGCATGAAATCTGTAGGACAAGTTCGATCTTGTGCAAGGCGTGGAATCGGTCAAAAATGGCACGAAATCGCACTTTCCATCCAAAATGGCCGCCTTCCTGTGGACGTGGCACATTGGCGGCAGGAGACTTTTTTGTGCGTCTGGGCATGATGAATGAGTGTACCAAATTTCGTCGTCCTCCGCGAAACTAACCCCAATGCGGGCACCATTTTTAACCATCGTAGGGGGCGCTACAGAGCCAATGAGCGACTCCCAAAAATATAAAGTTTAGATTCTTTCATGTCGTCGACTGGCAGGTGGCGCTCGCAAAATTTCCTGAGTTTTCGCATACCTTTTGCAAAGAATAAGAAAGAAAGAATAATAATAACTAGAAAGCTGCAAGCAGCTGTGAGCGGGACCGAGTGTGCGTACGTTGGGATGTGCGCACGTTGGGCATGCGCTGGACGCCGTAGTCGCGCAGCTCTACCCACACGCACGATTCCCATTGCGTACGTACGAGCACACAATAACCCCAATGCATAGGGGTTTTTGAAAATTTCTAGGGGGCGCCACTGAGCCATTTTGCTCCGCCCACACACAATACCCTTTACATACGTACGAGGTCGTCAGGGTGGACGTGAGTACCAAGTTTCATGACTTTGCGATGATGATAAGGCTTTCATATTGCAAACGCCATCACACGATTTTCACCTCTGGCCACTCCCACACCGTTCAGAGTTTGGAAAAGTTTCTCCATGAAGTTTTGCCCTCATGTCTTAAGAGTAACCTGGCCAAGTTTGAAGATTTTAGCATGAAATATGTAGTAGGAGTTTGATCAAATAAGAGGTGTGGAAAAAAATGAAGCTTCCAACCACCATTAGGTGGCGCTGTAGGTGGATATCACTTTTTTATATGTGCACGTTCAGGCTGGGTCCAGCATTCACCGTATGAAGTTTGGGACAGATTGGATAATGTATGTGGGAGTTATAAGCGACTTAATTTTTTATGGCGCGTCATAAATTTGAGGCGTCGCCACGGCCACGCCCTTTGAGGTTTGAAAAAGTTGGCCAATGATTTTTTCCCCCCATGTCTTAAGAGTAACCTGGCCAAGTTTGAAGCTTGTAGCATGAAATCTGTAGGAGGAGTTTGATCAAATAAGAGGTGTGGAAAAAAAAAGAAATTTCCAACCACCAGCAGGTGGCGCTGTAGGTGGATATCACTTTTTTGTATATACACATTCAGGCTGGGTCCAGCAGTTACCGTATGAAGTTTGGGACAGATTGGATAATGTTTGTGGGAGTTATAAGCGACTTGATTTTTTATGGCGAGTCATGAATTTGAGGTGTCGCCACGGCCACGCCCTTTAAGTTTTGAAAAAGTTGGCCAATGATTTTTTCGGCCCATGTCTTAAGAGCAACCTGGCCAAGTTTGAAGGTTTTTGCATTAAATATGTAGGAGGAGTTCGATCAAATGCGAGGTGTGGAAAAAAAAAGACATTTCCATCCACCAGCAGGTGGCGCTATAGGTGGATGTCACTATTTTATATGTGAGCTTTCAGTCTGGGTCCAGCATTCACCGTATGACGTTTGGAACAGATTGGATAATGTATGTGGGAGTTATAAGCGACTTCATTTTTCGTGGCGAGTGATGGCGAGTCATCAAACTTTGAGGCGTCGCCACGGCCACGCCCTTTAAGTTTTGAAAAAGTTGGCCAATGAATTTTTCACCCAATGTCTTAAGAGTAACCTGGCCAAGTTTGAAGTCTGTAGCATTAAATCTGTAGGACAAGTTCGATCTTATACAAGGTGTGGAATCGGTAAAAAATGGCACGAAAACGCACTTTCCATCCAAAATGGCCGACTTCCTGTGGACGTGGGACCATGGCAGCCTGAGACTTTTTTGTGCGTCTTGGCATGATGAATGAGTGTACCGAATTTCGTCGTCCCACGCGAAACTAATCCTATTGCGGGGACAATTTTTAAGCATCGTAGGGGGCGCTACAGAGCCAATGAGCGACTCCCAAAAATATAAAGTTTAGATTCTTTCATGTCGTCGACTGGCAGGTGGTGCTCGCAAAATTTCCTGAGTTTTCGCATACCTTTTGCAAAGAATAAGAAAGAATAATAACTAGAAAGCTGCAAGCAGCTGTGAGCGGGACCGAGGTGTGCGTACGTTGGATGTGCGCACGTTGTGGCATGCGCTGGACTCCGTAGTCGCGCAGCTCCGCCCACCCGCACGATACCCTCTGCGTACGTACGAGCACATAATAACCCCAATGCGGAGGGGTTTTTGGAAATTTTTAGGGGGCGCCACTGAACCATTTTGCTCCGCCCACAAACGAAACCCTTTACATACACACGAGGTGGTCAGGGTGGACGTGTGTGCCAAGTTTCATGATCTTGCAATGGTGATAAGGCTTTCAAATCACAAACGCCATCACACGATTTTCACCGCCTGGCCACGCCCACACCGTTCAGAGTTTTAAAAAGTTTCTCCATGATTAATTTCCTCCATGTCTTAAGAATAACCTGGCCAAGTTTGAAGCTTGTAGCATTCAATATGTAGGAGGAGTTCGATAAAATATTAGTTGTGGAAAAAAAGAGACGTTTCCAACGACCAGCAGGTGGCGCTATATGTGGTTGTCACTATTTTATGTGTGCACGTTCAGGCTGGGTCCAGAAATCAACGTATGAAGTTTGGGACAGATTGGATAATGTTTGTGGGAGTTATAAGCGACTTAATTCTTCATGGCAAGTCATAACTTTGAGGCGTCGCCACGGCCACGCCCTTTAAGGTTTGAAAAAGTTTCTCCATGAATTCCCCCCCCCCCATGTCTTAAGAGTAATCTGGCCAAGTTTGAAGCTTTTAGCATTAAATCTGTAGGAGTAGTTCGATCAAATGCGAGGTGTGGAAAAAAAAAGACATTTCCGACCACCAGCAGGTGGCGCTATAGGTGGATGTCAATATGATAATATGTACGCGTTCAGGCTGGGTCCAGCATTCACCGTAAGAAGTTTCGGACAGACTGGATAATGTATGTGGGAGTTATAAGCGACTTCATTTTTTGTGGCGAGTGATGGCGAGTCATCGAACTTTGAGGCGTTGCCACGCCCACGCCCTTTAAGTTTTGAAAAAGTTTCTCCATGAATTTTTCCCCCCATCTCTTAAGAGTAACCTGGCCAAGTTTCAAGTCTGTAGCATTAAATCTGTAGGACAAGTTCGATCTTAAGCAAGGCGTGGAATCGGTCAAAAATGGCACGAAAACGCACTTTCCATCCAAAATGGCCGCCTTCCTGTGTACGTGGGACCATGGCGGCATGAGACTTTTTTTTGCGTCTGGGCATGATGAATGAGTGTACCGAATTTTGTCGTCCCACGCGAAACTAATCCTATTGCGGGGACCATTTTTAAGCATTGTAGGGGGCGCTACAGAGTCAATGAGCGACTACCAAAAATATAAAGTTTAGATTCTTTCATGTCGTCGACCGGCATGTGGCGCTCGCAAAATTTCCTGAGTTTTCGCATACCTTTTGCAAAGAATAAGAAAGAAAGAAAGAAAGAAAGAATAATAATAACTAGAAAGCTGCAAGCAGCTGTGAGCGGGACCGAGTGTGCGTACGTTGGGATGTGCGTACGTTGGGGCATGCGCTGGACGCTGGGGCTGTAGCTCTGCCCACACGCACGATATCCTCTCCGTACGTACGAGCACATAAAAACCCCAATGCGGAGTGGTTTTATGAAAATTTCTAGGGGGCGCCACTGAGCCATTTAGCACCGCCCACACACAATACTCTTTACATACGTACGAGGTCGACAAGGCGGACGTGTGTACCAAGTTTCATGACTTTGCGATGATGATAAGGCTTTCAAATCACAAACGCCATCACAAGATTTTCACCGCCTGAACACGCCCACACCGTTCAGAGTTTGGAAAAGTTTCTCAAGATTTTTCTTCCCCCCTTGCTAAAGAGTAATCTGGCCAAGTTTGGAGCTGTTACCATAAAATGTGTAGGAGGAGTTCGATCAAATGCGAGTTGTTGAAAAAAAAAAACGTTTCCGATCACCAGTAGGTGGCGCTGTAGGTGTATATCACTATCTTATATGTGCGCATTTAGGCTGGGTCTAGCAATCACCGTATGAAGTTTGGGACAGATTGGATAATGTATGTGGGAGTTATAGGCGACTTAATTTTTTATGGCGAGTCATAAATTTGAGGAGTCGTCACGGCTACGCCCTTTGAGGTTTGAAAAAGTTTCTCCATGACTCTTTCCCCCCATGTCTTAAGAGTAACCTGGCCAAGTTTGAAGCTTGTAGCATGAAATCTGTAGGAGGAGTTTGATCAAATGCGAGGTGTGGAAAAAAAAAGACATTTCCGACCACCAGCAGGTGACGCTATAGGTGGATGTCAATATGATAATATGTACGCGTTCAGGCTGGGTCCAGCATTCACCGTAAGAAGTTTCGGACAGACTGGATAATGTATGTGGGAGTTATAAGCGACTTCATTTTTTGTGGCGAGTGATGGCGAGTCTTCGAACTTTGAGGCGTTGCCACGCCCACGCCCTTTAAGTTTTGAAAAAGTTTCTCCATGAATTTTTCCCCCCATCTCTTAAGAGTAACCTGGCCAAGTTTCAAGTCTGTAGCATTAAATCTGTAGGACAAGTTCGATCTTAAGCAAGGCGTGGAATCGGTCAAAAATGGCACGAAAACGCACTTTCCATCCAAAATGGCCGCCTTCCTGTGTACGTGGGACCATGGCGGCATGAGACTTTTTTTTGCGTCTGGGCATGATGAATGAGTGTACCGAATTTTGTCGTCCCACGCGAAACTAATCCTATTGCGGGGACCATTTTTAAGTATTGTAGGGGGCGCTACAGAGTCAATGAGCGACTACCAAAAATATAAAGTTTAGATTCTTTCATGTCGTCGACCGGCATGTGGCGCTCGCAAAATTTCCTGAGTTTTCGCATACCTTTTGCAAAGAATAAGAAAGAAAGAAAGAAAGAATAATAACTAGAAAGCTGCAAGCAGCTGTGAGCGGGACCGAGTGTGCGTACGTTGGGATGTGCGCACGGTGGGCATGCGCTGGACGCCGTAGTCGCGCAGCTCTGCCCACAAGCACGATTTCCATTGCGTACGTACGAGCACGCAATAACCCCAATGCATAGAGTTTTTTGAAAATTTCTAGGGGGCGCCACTGAGCCATTTTGCTCCGCCCACACACAATACCCTTTACATACGCACAAGGTCGTCAGGGTGGACGTGTGTACCAAGTTTCATGACTTTACGATGATGATAAGGCTTTCATATTACAAACGCCATCACACGATTTTCACCTCTGGCCACGCCCACACCGTTCAGAGTTTGGAAAAGTTTCTCCATGAAGTTTTGCCCTCATGTCTTAAGAGTAACCTGGCCAAGTTTGAAGATTTTAGCATGAAATATGTAGGAGGAGTTTGATCAAATAAGAGGTGTGGAAAAAAATGAAGTTTCCGACCACCATTAGGTGGCGCTGTAGGTGGATATCACTTTTTTATATGTGCACGTTCAGTCTGGGTCCAGCATTCACCGTATGAAGTTTGGGACAGATTGGATAATGTATGTGGGAGTTATAAGCGACTTAATTTTTTATGGCGCGTCATAAATTTGAGGTGTCGCCACGGCCACGCCCTTTAAGTTTTGAAAAAGTTGGCCAATGATTTTTTCGGCCCATGTCTTAAGAGCAACCTGGCCAAGTTTGAAGGTTTTTGCATTAAATATGTAGGAGGAGTTCGATCAAATGCGAGGTGTTGAAAAAAAAAGACATTTCCAACCACCAGCAGGTGGCGCTATAGGTGGATGTCACGATTTTATATGTGAGCTTTCAGTCTGGGTCCAGCATTCACCGTATGAAGTTTGGGACAGATTGGATAATATATGTGGGAGTTATAAGCGACTTCATTTTTCGTGGCGAGTGATGGCGAGTCATCAAACTTTGAGGCGTCGCCACGGCCACGCCCTTTAAGTTTTGAAAAAGTTGGCCAATGAATTTTTCCCTCCATGTCTTAAGAGTAACCTGGCCAAGTTTGAAGTCTGTATCATTAAATCTGTAGGACAAGTTCGATCTTATGCAAGGCGTGGAATCGGTCAAAAATGGCACGAAAACGCACTTTCCATCCAAAATGGCCGCCTTCCTGTGGACGTGGGACCATGGCAGCATGAGACTTTTTTGTGCGTCTTGGCATGATGAATGAGTGTACCGAATTTCGTCGTCCCACGCAAAACTAATCCTATTGCGGGGACAATTTTTAAGCATCGTAGGGGGCGCTACAGAGCCAATAAACGACTCCCAAAAATATAAAGTTTAGATTCTTTCATGTCGTCGACCGGCACGTGGCGCTCGCAAAATTTTCTGAGTTTTCGCATACCTTTTGCAAAGAATAAGAAAGAAAGAAAGAATAATAATAATAATAAACCTTACAGATACAATAGGGTCCTTGCAGTTTCACTGCTCGGTCCCTAATAAACCTTACAGATACAATAGGGTCCTTGCAGTTTCACTGCTCGGTCCCTAATAATAAACCTTACAGATACAATAGGGTCCTTGCAGTTTCACTGCTCGGTCCCTAATAAACCTTACAGATACAATAGGGTCCTTGCAGTTTCACTGCTCGGTCCCTAATAAACCTTACAGATACAATAGGGTCCTTGCAGTTTCACTGCTCGGTCCCTAATAATAAACCTTACAGATACAATAGGGTCCTTGCAGTTTCACTGCTCGGTCCCTAATAACTAGAAAGCTGCAAGCAGCTGTGAGCGGGACCGAGGTGGCGTACGTTGGGATGTGCGTACGTTGGGGCATACGCTGGACGCTGGAGCTGCAGCTCTGCCCAGACGCACGATACCCTCTGCGTACGTACGAGCACATAATAACCCCAATGCATAGGGGTTTTTGAAAATTTCTAGGGGGCGCCACTGAGCCATTTTGCTCCGCCCACACACAATACCCTTTACATACGTACGAGGTCGTCAGGGTGGACGTGAGTACCAAGTTTCATGACTTTGCGATGATGATAAGGCTTTCATATTGCAAACGCCATCACACGATTTTCACCTCTGGCCACGCCCACACCGTTCAGAGTTTGGAAAAGTTTCTCCATGAAGTTTTGCCCTCATGTCTTAAGAGTAACCTGGCCAAGTTTGAAGATTTTAGCATGAAATATGTAGTAGGAGTTTGATCAAATAAGAGGTGTGGAAAAAAATGAAGCTTCCAACCACCATTAGGTGGCGCTGTAGGTGGATATCACTTTTTTATATGTGCACGTTCAGGCTGGGTCCAGCATTCACCGTATGAAGTTTGGGACAGATTGGATAATGTATGTGGGAGTTATAAGCGACTTAATTTGTTATGGCGCGTCATAAATTTGAGGCGTCGCCACGGCCACGCCCTTTGAGGTTTGAAAAAGTTGGCCAATGATTTTTTCCCCCCATGTCTTAAGAGTAACCTGGCCAAGTTTGAAGCTTGTAGCATGAAATCTGTAGGAGGAGTTTGATCAAATGCGAGGTGTGGAAAAAAAAAAGACATTTCCAACCACCAGCAGGTGGCGCTATAGGTGGATGTCACTATTTTATGGGTGCGCGTTCAGGCTGGGTCCAGCAATCACCGGTTGAACTTTGGGAAAGATTGGATTATGTATGTGGAAGTTACAAGCGACTTCATTTTTCGTGGCGAGTGATGGCGAGTCATCAAACTTTGAGGCGTCGCCACGGCCACACCCTTTAAGTTTTGAAAAAGTTGGCCAATGAATTTTTCCCTCCATGTCTTAAGAGTAACCTGGCCAAGTTTCAAGTCTGTAGCATTAAATCTGTAGGACAAGTTCGATCTTATGCAAGGCGTGGAATCGGTCAAAAATGGCACGAAAACGCACTTTCCATCCAAAATGGCCGCCTTCCTGTGGACGTGGCACATTGGCGACCCTAGACTTTTTTGTGCGTCTGGGCATGATGAATGAGTGTACCGAATTTTGTCGTCCCACGTGAAACTAACCCTATGCGGGGACCATTTTTAAGCATCCTAGGGGGCGCTACAGAGTCAATGAGCGACTTCCAAAAATATAAAGTTTAGATTCTTTCATGTCGTCGACTAGCACGTGGTGCTTGCAAAATTTCATGAGTTTTCGAGCACCTTTTGCAAAGAATAAGAATAATAATAATAATCCTTACAGATACAATAGGGTCCTTGCAGTTTCACTGCTCGGTCCCTAATAAACCTTACAGATACAATAGGGTCCTTGCAGTTTCACTGCTCGGTCCCTAATAATAAACCATACAGATACAATAGGGTCCTTGCAGTTTCACTGCTCGGTCCCTAATAATCCTTACAGATACAATAGGGTCCTTGCAGTTTCACTGCTCGGTCCCTAATAATAAACCTTACAGATACAATAGGGTCCTTGCAGTTTCACTGCTCGGTCCCTAACTAGAAAGCTGCAAGCAGCTGTAGGCGGGACCGAGGTGTGCGTACGTTGGATGTGCGCACGTTGGGGCATGCGCTGGACGCCGTAGTCGTGCAGCTCTGCCCACACGCACGATACCCTCTGCGTACGTACGAGCACATAATAACCCCAATGCGGAGGTGTTTTTGAAAATCTCTAGGGGGCGCCACTGAGCCATTTTGCTCCGCCCACACACGATACCCTTTACATACGTACAAGGTCGTCAGGGTGGACGTGTGTGCCAAGTTTCATGACTTTGCGACGATGATAAGGTTTTCAAACCACAAATGCCATAACACGATTTTCACCGTCTTGCCACGGCCACGCCCTTTGAAGTTTGAAAAAGTTTCTCTATGATTTTTTCCCCCCCATGTCTTAAGAGTAACCTGGCCAAGTTTGAAGCTTGTAGCATGAAATCTGTAGGAGGAGTTTGATCAAATGCGAGGTGTGAAAAAAAAAGAAATTTTCAACCACCAGCAGGTGGCGCTGTAGGTGGATGTCTCTATTTTATATGTACGCGTTCAGGCTGGGTCCAGCATTCACCGTATGAAGTTTGGGACAGATTGGATAATGTATGTGGGAGTTATAAGCGACTTAATTTTTTGTGGCGAGTGATGGCGAGTCATCAAACTTTGAGGCGTCGCCACGGCCACACCCTTTAAGTTTTGAAAAAGTTGGCCAATGATTTTTTCCCCCCATGTCTTAAGAGTAACCTGGCCAAGTTTGAAGCTTGTAGCATGAAATCTGTACGAGGAGTTTGATCAAATGCGAGGTGTGAAAAAAAAAAGAAATTTCCAACCACCAACAGGTGGCGCTATAGGGTGGTCACTATTTTATATGTACACGTTCAGGCTGGGTCCAGCATTCACCTTATGAAGTTTGGGACAGATTGGATAATGTATGTGGGAGTTATAAGCGACTTAATTGTTTGTGGCGAGTGATGGCGAGTCATCAAACTTTGAGGCGTTGCCACGGCCACGCCCTTTAAGTTTTGAAAAAGTTAGCCAATGAATTTTTCCCCCCATGTCTTAAGAGTAACCTGGCCAAGTTTGAAGTCTGTAGCATTAAATCTGTAGGACAAGTTCGATCTTATGCAAGGCATAATTTATTTTATTAGAGCTCCCACAAAAGTTTACATAATTATTCTCAATGTAAATACTCTAGGAATCACTAAAACAGTCCAAAATCTCCTTCCCAAAGCAGAATTTCTTTAAAGTAATTGTCCGTCGGAGTCTGTCCAGTCTTAAAAAGTTATCATTGCCATCAACTTCAGTCTGATATCATTCAGTGGAGAAGTCAGTTCGAAGTTTCTCTGTCGAGTCTCTAGTCAGTTCAATATTATTTCTGAATTCATTTAGTCAGTCAGTAACATGCACCAACCCACTCTGACTTGCCAGGTTTTTTTATATCATTTGGGCAACCTTTTTTCTTTGTTATAATTTCATCCTGCAGCACAACTAATTTTTGTATATTTTAAGCTTCCATTAAATCCATATTTTTACTCTTTTTGGAAGGAATTCAATTTAATCAGGATCCTGCTTTTCTATGAATTTTCAATCTTTGCATAATATCTGTTCTCTGCACAATTTATCTTCTTTGCTTCTTTATCTTCTATATAGACACTTTCTTTTTTACTGTTTAATTCTCCCGTGTCCCATTTTGAAAATTTAGTCCAGCTTTTCAACACCTAGGGTGTTCTAATAACTGGTTATTTATTCAGCAGGGCAGAGAAAAATCTCCTCTTGTGGTAACCTTCACTTCAACTCTTTCGAGTGGAAGATTCTTGCATCCACAAGAGTCTCTCTGCTTACAGTCCTGCTGTATTTTATGAGGGGAAAAAATATCTAAATGATATTTTTCGCTCTCCTTACACACATTCACATTCACACCGTACGGAATTTTTTCGCGCCTGTTTTCGCAGGACTCCGCTGTCCTCACAGGTATTCGCCGGGCCCCATACCCTCAAGAGGGGGTACTTT
The DNA here is from genome assembly GCF_027942865.1 of Odontesthes bonariensis. NCBI lineage: Eukaryota > Metazoa > Chordata > Actinopteri > Atheriniformes > Atherinopsidae > Odontesthes > Odontesthes bonariensis. The sequence continues at coordinate 37,622,580 of NC_134519.1, forward strand.
TTAAAATCAATTTTTTGTCACGGAATTTAAGCGTCTTTTTCGCAGGACTCCGCCGTCCTCACTAATTAGTTTTGTTCCTAACCTGTCAGCGCCTAGGATTACAGGGTTTCTTTACGCGCTGAACCCTCGTTCACGCTTCTCTTTTTAAAAGGAACCCCGGCTATGATGACTTTCAGTTCTTAAAAGATACATATTAGTATCAGTTATAATAAAGTGATATGAAAAACGTTGTTGATGCTGGACAGTGACGTCACAAAGTTGTACGGCCGGCTTCGAGCCCGTGTTCGGATGACGGCGCAGCAAAATGTCATCTGTTCAGCCTTTTCAATTTGAACCTGAGCGAAACATTAATGAGGTGATGAACACGGATGATGAGTCACCACATGAGGAAGAAAGACATGAGTCAAGAGTGGGTCAAAATCAGTGGTGCTGTGTGGTAACTGCGTCTCCATGGGAACCGAGAGGGAGAGTCTTTGCTGTAAAGAGCTTCAATTTTTGTCAGAAGATGTTCAGCGTAAGTAGACTAGTGTGTGATCAAACTTCTACCAATCAATAATGTCAGAAATTATTAGCCCCTCGACAGCTGTGTAGAAACAAGGTTTTCATATTTTTTCCAGATATACCGTGCATCACAGCACATGAAAACTTCGGAGCGGTCTGTCTCAACCGAGATGTGTTGTGGGCTGCCCTCGTCAGCCTCCACGACCGAGAGAGTGCTGCTCTTCGCGGTCGGAACGAAGTCTCCAATAGGTTTTCATAATATCCAACATCTATAGCTAAAAAGACAGAAACCGAATGCAAGCACTTAAATTCCTTGACAACTAAATAGGCAATTTGTTGTGTCGTAAATAAACACACGTTGTCAAATAACTACTTTTATTTAACCAAAATGAAACGCATGCACGAGAGCATAAACATAGTGTGCCTTCATCTCCAGTATGGTACTTCTGCTCTGGTCCTCCTACTGTACACCACGCATGTTGTACTACTAACAGGCTCCACCTCGTGGAGAGGGTGAATGTAACACATTGCATATACCACATATTCCCCATAATAATTCTAGCGACCTGTAATGGCTTGATCAGGCTACTTTACTTTGGTAGCATACACCTCTGTAACACTCAGATGGCTTTGAATTGGCTGAATTTTGGACTATTTCTTGACGATAGGGAAGCCACAATCACATTTTTTTATATATAGTTTAGGCAAACCGCTTGTAGCATTATTTCATAGATTAATAGTAACAGGATTTTTAAAAAAAAATGAATACTCTGGTTGCAGGTCTTACAGATATGCCGCATATCGGCAAGTCACCTGGTGGATGCATGGAAGACTTGGAAGAAGAATCCGAAGAGTCGTTCCTGCGTGTGCAGTGAACAAAATAAGAAGCGTCTTCCCAGAGCCAAGTGGGATTTATACAGGGTTTAGAGACACAGATAATGAAGATACGGAAGTAGATGCATCTTGGAGAAACTTCAATTATTTTTAATAATTTGTTTTGAATGCATGTCAGCAGGACCACTGTAATTTCTTTTTTAAAAATGAACTACTAAAAAAAAAAAGTTATTTGTTTACAAGAAAATGAGTGGGCTCTTCTTTTCTGGTCACTATACAATAGGTCCAACGTGTGTGTGCGTGCGTTAATGTACAATATAACAAAATAATGACCCCTTTCAAAATTAGGCCTACACAAATTATTTAATCTAACAAGTTTTAAGTAAATGTGAGTGAAATAGCTTTAGTATGTACATAATTGTATATTTGAACTACTTGAAACGTGAGAACTGCTTTGTTTGAGCAATGATCTGTGATCTGGGCCGTCTGTCTTGTGGAGCCATGACATAAGTTTGAGTCTCTCTCATCTCCAGGTTTGCATCCGACACAGAGGAGAGAACATCTTCTATCATAGCCTTTATGTATCCATAGTCCTTCTGAACAGCGACTGGTCTTGCTCTGAATCTCTTGTGGACTTTGCTCCATGAAATTTTGAATTTAGGTTCACCGACACTCTCCCCATCCTGGTAAACAGCCTATTCAAAAACACAAACATAAAAATAGGTTAAAAAAATGTATATGGACATTATGAAATTTCTTGCGGCACTGAAAACAGCCATCCCAAACCGGTATCATTGTATTTTTCCCAAATTGCAAAGCCTATCCCTAGAGGAGCTTTAATAAAATAATAATAGGATGATAAAAGTGAAAGATAAAAAGAAGGATGAACTTGGTAAGGAGACACTACAGTAAAACGAACATATTCACAGACTCCTATCGTGTGTGTGTGTGTGTGTGTGTGTGTGTGTGTGTGTGTGTGTGTGTGTGTGTGTGTGAGAGAGAGCAGGCAGAGGGCTGTGTGTGAATGTGTGTGTGTGAGAGGGTAGGGGTCTGTGTGTGTGTGTTGCAGTGGTAAAGTGGTTAAGATTGCCATAAGTTTCAATTGATAATGTAGTGAAATCCAATATTTTATAATTGGATAATTAATTAATAATTAATATCCAGTGACACAAAGGAGAGAGCTCACCCACCTGTTCCCTGTTTGCACTGTTGTTATGATCCAGAGCAGCAAGCATGGAGGCATGGACCATCACGTCGTATCCCAAATGTGTTCGCTTAGGAAGGTACTTGAGGTACATGGAGTGGTATACCTGAAACAAATTTGAATAAACAAAAATTGCTAAGTGAGTCATATCCTGCCTTAAAAATACTTACAAATTACGTTAAGGTGAAACCTTTTGCAACATTTTGGCATTTGAACATACCTCTAGTGATGTTGTGTGGATGCACTTTGTCAGATGATCCAGATCTTTCAAAAGCCTCTTGTCTTTCACAGTCTTAACAAGTATGTGGCCTTCGGATCCCGGCTGTAACCAGAGCTTGCTTCTCTGGCTAGTCTCATCAAGGGGCTCGTGAGCACAGCGGTGGTAGTGTCTGTTCCCTGGCCAGTCGTGTCTGTTGGTAACGTGGTGTATCACTGACACCCACTTCTCTTTCAGGACCTCTGCATCACCCCCACAGGTTTGTGCACTCCACCACAAATGGTTCATGATGGATGGGATCCACTCTCCTAGGCCTTCACATTCCCTTCTTTTAGCTGCAGCAGCCAGCTTTTTTGACACTCCCTTTGCTACATGCCAGGGATCGAATTTGTGACATTTTTCTGGATGGGAGACACGCATTTCCTTCACAATTTGTGGATGTCTGTCTGTGGAGATTGTTGACACGTTTACTCCATTTCCTTCGATGGTTGTGAGTGCTTCCTTAAAGCCTCTAATCTCCATGGTATTAGAGCTTGAAACCTGGGTGCAGCTCACTACCTTGAAGTCCACAACCTTTTGACTATGCGCATCTAAAAAAGTGTATGTGCAGTACTTGGCTGAGTGGCCAGGTGAGTCGCAGCGGCCATCTCCACAGAGTACAACTCCTTCTTCTTGTGATTTCATGTTAGTCAAGACTGCACTCTGCTCTTTTGCCCATGTTTTTTCAACAGCAGGAAACACAAATCTCTTTCTCAGTGTTGTGTATGTGTCTTCACATATTGTTTGGAGGTTCATGTTAATACAAAAACGTTTAAATTTAGCAAAATGGATGCCACTGAAGAAAACAGATGCTGCCAAAAGCAGGTTGCCTTTCCCCTTTGTCTTGCTAAGAGTAGGCTGGGACTGCCATATGTAGCAACAACCATTTGCACATGTGAGCTCTAATGTCAACTGTGATCCTTCATTCTGCAGCTCTTTCACATCTTGCCGAGCAATCAGGGAGCCACACTTTAAACAGTGCTGAAGTAGTTGTTTTAACTGTTCCTCAAAAACTAGAAAAACTCTGTTTTCTTGATCAGCTACAGTTGAAGCATGTGATTCCTGGCTGCTTTGAGAGGGCTCAAATTCACTCAAGATGTAATCAGGATCGTGAGGATCAGGGTCTTTGTACAGTGGACTGTCATCGCTAAAATCATCCTCTAAAGGGAACAGATCCAGGGACTCAGTGTCCTCTTTTTGACCTCAATCACGCATATCAACAGGATAAGCGTGGTCTTGGGCAACAACCTCTTGCACATCAGCTGGCCACTGTACCGCTGCATCTGAAGTCAGTGAATCCGTCTGAGTGGCCGCATCAATCATTTTTGGACAACACATAGTGCCAACACTTACTGCGGTGTGAAGACGTGAGGTGAGGTCGTCGTCTGTGATGAGTGGCGGGTCCGATGTTTCGCCTGACGTTGCCGTAGCAACAGGTTGTCTGCTCAGGATAGCACCCACCATCTCCTCTCGGTCTCCTTTTTTAGCGCGCAGTTCACTCGCTTCCCTGGAACTTTTAGACACCTTGTGGGGGAAAATCGTCGGGAAAGCATCGGGTTTTAGCTTACGCTTATAGCCAGTCGCTCCGGTGAGCTCTTTCATCAATTGCGAGCGACAAAAGTCCTCGAACGCCTCAGGAGAAAAGTGACGGGAACACAGCCACAGAGTTTTGGGAAGCTGTGTCCGTCCACAAGCATCTTCCCACTTTTTTCTCCTCCTCTTGTCCTTTGGAAAGGAGTGTATGCTGACATCACTCCCCTTGTTGCCTTTTGATTGAAAACGACAACCAAAAGCAGCACAGTGTGGGATTTTACCACAAAGCTGCGTCAGATGCTAATAAGAAGTGCAGTGCTAAAAACAAAGATTTTGAGTTCTACAACTACGTTACGTCATCGCCCCCAGAGTGCATTGCGTTCAGAAAACATGGCGTCTTACGTTGGTCAAAATTGTACGAAATATTGTAGCTTTTTAAAATAATGCCAATATTTTATGTGTTTCTAACAACATATTTTAGTATAAAAGAATATTTGTGGTCTATCAGGCCATATATGTCATCATAGCCGGGGTTCCTTTTAAGTTTAAACATACTCACCTACAACGTTGTCTCTTGCCTTCCACGGAATTTCCGTCAATCCTCAGATTCCAGTGGGCAGGCCGATCTCCAGTCCTGGAAAAGGATTTAAAAAACTCACTAGAGTTCTTTAGCCGTGCACGGTCTTTCTGGATTCTACCTCGCCCGCTGGAATCCTCAGATCTCTTGGAATCCGGCTCGAACGACCAATTAAATGTCAGGTTCAAATACCTACAAATTCATAAAGAAGAGAGAGAGAGACGTTTAGGATTTTTTATACTCATGAGGAGAGCTGATGAGGAGACAGCTTTTCACAGCTTCTTCCTGATCACTCTGACCATCTCCTCACGCCTCCTCTATTTTATTCAGAAGTGGGTGTGTACAACAGCTCTCAACAGAGAGGAAAGGGGGATCCAGTTTCAGGCCGCATTCCTAACAGTGGAATTTACGACCTTAACACAAATGAGCAAAGCACAACTTTGCTTACAACTCTTAATCAATACAAAAGACAGAGTATATATGGGATAACTAACATAACATGCATTTACAACTCAACAAAAATAGTGAAGGAAGTGTTAGATGAGACAGTAAAATCCAGTCAGTGGATTTGGATTAGAAGAAGCAATAGCAGCTGGGGGCCCAGCAGGGGGAGCACTTAGGGTAAACAGACTCTTGGAAGAACAAAGAAGAAATTCAGGATATTTAAGTGGAAGGTGTGGCCCATGTGATCCTTTTGAAATCAGGCGGCCATTTTGGGTGAGTTGGCTTTGAGTGAGTTGTATGGCTTAGTTTTTGCTGGCATTTTTAGTGATTGTAGGACTGTTTAGGTGAGTTTGTCTGTTGAATCTGCTGGTGTGTCTTATCCTGCTTCCACCTCTGGCACCCTCTATATTTTCATTACCCCCTACCCGAACCAGGGTTTGCATCCCCACCCCGCTGTGACTGGTGTGCAGTTGGTGAGAGGCTGAGGTAGCTTGTGGCTGTAAAAGATGGTGGTTGTGGGGTGAGGAGCAGTGTTGGCTGGCATTAGGGGGGTGACTCTGGGACGCCAGTGGTCATTGTCTAGCCTCCTGGAGGTGTCGTGGGCCCAAATAGACGAAACACTGATGAAAGGAGGTTCCCACCTGATGACCCCAATGACATGTTGGTCAGCACTGCTCACTGATCTATATTATAGGGAGTATAGGGAATTATTCACCGAGTCTGGTCCTTTTATTTATTTATTTTTTTCTTTAGCACAAGTTTCTTGTGTTTACCTTGAATGAATTAAAGCTGCTGTGATGTGTTCAGATCTCTTAGTCCGGGTTAACACTCTAGCAGCAGCGTTCTGGATGAGCTGCAGATGTTTAATGCTCTTTTTGGGAAGTCCAGTTAAAAGAGCATTACAGTAATCGAGTCTACTGGAGATGAATGCATGGATGAGTTTCTCCTGGTCTTTTTGGGAGAGGAAACCTTTAATTCTGTTGATGTTTCTGAGATGGTAAAAAGCTGCCTTGGTGACAGCTTTGATGTGGCTGCTGAAAGTCAGATCTGAGTCTATCAACACTCCGAGGTTACCAACTTGGTCAGTGATTGTAAGGGCCCGAGTCTCAAGATATTTACCAACGCTGACCCTCTTCTCTTTGCTACCAAACAGAATGATCTCAGTTTTGTCTTCATTTAATTGTAGAAAATTCTCTCTCATCCAGGTGTTTACTTCCTCCAGACACTGACACAGTACGTCTGCTGGGCTGCAGTCGCCATGGTGACAGAGACACATAAAGTTGTGTATCTTCTGCATAACTGTGATAATTGATGTTAAAATTCTGCAATATCTGACCCAAAGGGAGCATATACAAGTTAAACAGAAGAGGTCCAAGAATTGACCCCTGGGGGACTCCACAACTCATGGCCACTCGCTCAGATTCATAGCTGCCAATTGTAACAAAATAACTCCGGCCTTCTAAGTAGGACCTGAACCAGTTAAGGACCGCTCCAGAAAGTCCAACCCAGTTTTCCAGCCTGTGCAACAGGATTCTGTGATCTACAGTATCAAACGCAGCGCTGAGGTCCAACAGAACCAGGACTGAAACATTACCAGAATCAGTATTCAACCTGATGTCGTTTAACACTTTGACCAGAGCTGTTTCAGTGCTGTGATGACGTCTGAAACCTGATTGAAAGTTATCAAGACTTCCACTTTCATTCAGAATGTCATTGAGCTGGTTAAATACAACTTTCTCAATAATCTTAGATATAAAAGAGAGATTAGAGACAGGTCTATAGTTGTTCATCATAGAGGCGTCTAGAGTTCTCTTCTTTAGGAGTGGCTTAATGGCAGCTGTCTTTAGTGACTTGGGAAAAATGCCTGATGCCAGTGAGCTGTTAACTATTTGTAGGAGATCACTTTCTACTGAGGTAAAAACAGTTTTTAAAAAGTCGGATGGTATTATGTCCAGAGAACAAGTTGTTGATTTCAGCTGCCGAACTGTTTCCTCTAGGATTTTTAAATCTACAATATTAAATTGTGACATAACGTCAGAGTTATTTCTAGGTTTTAGACACAGATTAGTTGAATGTTTTGTCTAATTGTTTTGATTTTTTGGGCTAAAAAAGTTGGCAAATTCGTTACATTTCTCTGTGGAGAGGAGGTCTGGGTTTGACAGTTTAGGAGGATTTGTGAGTTTTTCAACCATAGCAAAGAGAGTTGGAGAATTGTTGACATTCTTTAGCCTCATTCTTTAACTCACAGAACGGGGGGGGGGGCAGCAAGACGATGACGACGTCTATGTGCTACACCGAAGCTTGTAGAGTGTTAATCCAACATGACAGCGGACACAACGTTACCGTTCGATGCAGCCTTAGAAAGTGTTTCGGAGTAGATTCACCCTGGGGTCATTTGAACCATGACATCCAGCCAAGTAGCCCACCCGAAGTTTTTCCGATATTGGCTGAACATCAGCTGAGTTACTGAGTTATCCCGAATAGCTCAGTACAAGCGCTGACGGACCCTGGCAGTATCTCCAAAATTACCACACTAAAATCACATGCCATGACACCAAACTTCTACAGTAGCACAAATATGGTCTGTACTCACAAAACGATGCATTTGGAAGTTTGTACATAGTCCAGGAGTTTATTATTATCAACACAAGCCTGATAGCTTTTCTGCTGCTAAAGCTGCGTTGACGTCACTTCTGGGAGCTGGGAGCTTCAAAGTAAGATGAGGGTTGATCTACTACTGTAGACAACAAAGCAAGGCTGCTCAATTTCTCCATTATTAAAATAAATTCACAACTCTACAACATAAAAATTCATGTAGAATATAGCATATAGGCCTACTTTGTTGTCAATTTAAGTAGCTTAGAGCGCAAGTTTACTTTTATTTTCCATTTTTTTCTTCTTCCTCGTCGAATTTCTGTCGTCATCTGGTATAAGTGATACAATTGGCTATGAATCGCGCGCAAAGCAGCATGGGAAGAACCTGACGTCATTTGATAGACATTCGTAGCGCCCAATAAACGGCTCTAGGCATTCGTAAACCACGCCTCAAATACGAGAAAATGCACACCTAGTTCCCAGACCACCATCTCATCGAGATTGTGGACGCGTCAGCCAGGCTAGACATTCTTATTAATTCAATTCAATTCAGTTAGATGTCCTTCCTTCCCACATTTAAAACACTTCCATTTGGATCTGTCAAATCCCTCAGGCTGTGGATCCCCACGAACTTGAGTTGCCATTGCAGAGGCGCCACCTGCTGTTGCACCACTAGTACTGTCATTTGCCTGCACTCGTTTTTGTTCCTCATTTACCAATGATTGCTGCATGAATTGAAGAGTCAAACTGTCCATCTTTGTCTCTAGGGCAGTGACAATTGATGCATAGCTGGGTGAAAGACTACCCAGTAATGTCACAATCTGATCCTCCTCCTCAATGACAGCACCGATAGCACCAAGTTGATCAGTTAATTCCTTCATTAGGTGACTGGCAACTTGTAATCAGGTACAGTTGAGATGTACTTACATTAAGCACCAACATTGAAAATGCTTTTTCTTTCTTCCTAGCGAAGTCGGCTCGAGCAGCTGCGCTAGCATCTCCTGCTAATGTTTCTGTCTCCATTACCATGCCCCATAGACTTCGAGCTTTCAGCAGATGCTCCATCTGGAATTTCCACGTAGCCCAGTTGTCTGGTCCACTTAGCTTGTCGATAAACAGTCTGTCCTCCATTGTGAATCCCACAATAACGAGTACTCCACACAAGATCCGTGTAAAACCACCGATTAAAACTAATTTACTGGAACTGACTGGGACCGACTGGGCCCATAACCTGTTGAAGTTTCACATGCATTTCTTGAACTGAAACACGGAGCATACAGAGCACCACAATCAATCAATCAATCAATCAATCTTTATTTTTATAGTGCATTTCATACCACAGGCAACTCAATGTGCTTTACATAAAGACATAAAAAAAAATACAACACAGAAATACAGAGCAGGTAATTTGAGTTAACTAACAAAAGCTAACAAACATGGATAAACTTCCCTCTAAGAGGAAGCATTTAAAAATATAGCTAATAACAGAACGGTTGGTATAATAAATGATAACAGATCTTCAATATATGAATATGACTAAGTTCCCCTCCTAGTGAAGCATTAAGCATTAATAAGATAAGAAACATGGATAAGCTTTCCTCTAAGAGGGAGCATTTAAGAAGCCGTTCAATGGTCCATAAATTAAATTAAAGGGGACTTGGGTAAAAAACTTTCATCTGAGAGGAAATATTAAGGTTTATACAGTGATAATAGGTCTTAATAAACCATTTGAATATGAGTAAGTTTTCATTAATAAGATAAACCATTTGAATATAACTAAGTTTTCCTCTTAGTGAAGCGTTAATGAGATAGGGGTAGAATGAGAGAGGAAATAACACATTGGGGAGAGGAGGAGAGAGATCAGCAGTGTGGTGTAGGAGTTGCGTGTGTTATTCAGTGAGCATGTGTGTGTGTGTGTGGGGGGGGGTGGGGGGGGGTGGGGGGTGTGCACGTAAGTCTGTGATAAACTCTTATCAGGCATTTGTCCTTGACAGTGGTGGAAGCTTGTCAGCCAGTCCAAAACAGTTTCCACAGGAGTCTCAGGAAGGGGGGGGAGCACATGTTTACATAGCAAACTAATGATTTACTCAAGGTGGCAGTATTACCTAGCCTGGGTGCCAGCCGAACTTAGCCCCGCCCATAAAAGATTTGGTCGGGAAGTTCGGTCTGGCTCTGCTCAGTTGGGAAATCATTATGCCCGACCAAGAATTGGTCGGACCAATCAGATTGCCAGGGCGGGCTTTATACGATGATGGACAGATGATCAACAGGGACATTATCGACTACGTCACTAAAGAGCTGAACACGGCTGCCGCTGGAGAGCTAGGGTGTGTAGATTCTGCCATCGAGTCTGTTCTACAGGATCTCGACATTGCATTCATTTTGAAAGACGAACAGAGGAACGTGATAAAGGCTTTTATCGATAGAAAAGATGTTTTTGCCATCCTTCCTACAACAAGTGTGTGTTGCTTAATCTACGTCACATACTACGTTGCTCTGATTGGTTGTAGGTCTGTCCAATTGAGCGAAGAGGCATTTTTTCTCCTGGTTCAGTTGAAACACGTCCCATACCCAAATCTCTATTGAGCGGTATCAGACTCACATTCTGACTAGAATCGTGAGTATGACGTAGTCAGGCTAAGTATTACCCATCTTGACCTGGATTGTCAAATTACTGTATTACAACATTATCATTGTATTCTTGCTGTGTGATTTGTGCTGTGTGTGCGTCCTATTATCATTGTATTCTTTGCAGGGCTGCTGTGATTTGTGTTGTGTTTCTAAATTCTGTTTTTAACAGTCTAGTTAGATTTGTTTTTAGATCATGGTGCTGGTTTGAGTTGCATTGCATTAATGTCCTTGAATGCTTTGACATTCTTATTCTGTGACCAATACTCGCAAATGTTCTTGTTATAATCATGTTTTCTTTTGTCATATTGTCGTAGTACTTCAGTTTCCAGAATACAATAATTTTGGTTTAACTGTATTTCTCCCTGTCCCCAGCTTGTGAGATTGTGTTTTGGCCCCTGTCTTAATTTGTTACCAAAGTGTTACAAACGCCATTTTGAGTTGAAGAATAGGTTGTGGTTCAACTGTTGTCTTTTACTTACGAGATTACAGATTGGGAGGAGTACATAAGATCCTGGGAGGTAGGCTTAGAGGTGTGTTCATATTTCATTGGTTAGAATTTACAGAGCTGTGACGTGCTTTATTGTCTCATTTGGATTGGTGAGAGGTTGTTGTGTATAGATCCGATTGGAAGCATCTGAGTAGGGCAAAAGTTAGGGCAACGCCCTTAGTTTGAGTCACATTAAAACAGGTTGAGCATTAACCTATCTCTCGATTAGCAATAGATTAGCATTTATTAGCAATAGCAATAAAGCTAACATTGATATGCCCTAACTTACAGGCTTCATTTTGGATCTTAAAATTTACATTATGATAGTGGACACGATTGTAACTATTTTGAACAATTCAACGCAACATTATGCATGGGAATATTTCAGCAAAGCAAAAACGAAGCAGGTATCAGTTCCCCACCAAACGGATAGCATGTGTTTTCTTGTTTAATTTGCAGCATCCAGCCATTTTTAACTTTGTGTAAAGCAAACTCGGAATTTTGCATGGAAATATGTTAGACAATAGCTACTTCAAACAAGTTAAACGGTAGAGCACTGTTTAGTGAAATTTGGAGTTGAACTGCTTTCTTTTGAACTTTTTCGTGGACTTTCTATTTTGAAGTTGATCGTAAGAGGCGACAAATGGGGCGACTTGTTTGCCGTAAGTTGCGACCCGTGTCAGTGGAGGAAGAATGCCTGGCACTTGAGGAATGTGGTTTGTTGCGGCTTCCACACGTCCAACCAGGGGTGAAAGTAGTTTTCATTTCTTACCGGTGCTACAATGTCTGGTGTGTCACCCACTGTATTATTTACCCGGGTGGGGGGGGGGTTGTTCAGAGGCGATTCACACCAATTTCATGACTTTTTAATATTGTTAACTACTTCACATTCTTGTGGGCCTACCTAAGTGTTCTATGTGAAAAAATGACATTACAAAATATTTCAGTTTGTAAATATTTTACTGTGAGTACTTTATTTTCAGTACATTTGGAACTGGACTGAAAAATGCAAAATGATGGAAAAAACAAAAAAAATATTTAAAAAAATCAAAGTAGGCCTAATTGTCTTCTTCAGGGTGCTGGTGAGCCATGCCACATGAATCAGCTTCTGAAAACATTCCCATATATTGGCTGTCTAGTTGATACACTGTAAACAGGGCTCTCAAGTTTTCAAGTTTGCTTGGAGTGAGATTCGGGCGGGGCAGGGGCCGGGCCATGTGCGTGGGGGGATTTCTTTCGGGTTTTTTTTTGGGGGGGGGGGGTCCCTTGCAGTATCCCATCGCCATAAACTAGCTACTTAAAGAACAAAAAAATTGTTTTATTTATACCAAAATCACAAATCTTCACTTTTACACTAAATTCTGCTATATTTTAAAATAAATTGTTTTAGGTATGCAACGTCTTAACAAACAAAAAAACAGACAAATTAAATTAAGAAAAACAAACATAACCCCAAATGGGCCCCTTGAGCAGTCCCTCTCTGTGTGTGTTTGTTTATGAGTGTTGTTGTAAGTGTTTGTGGCAGATTTTGATGCTTGATGACTGATATTGGGGGCTCCCATTTAAAGCACTGTGGCTCAATGTCAGCCATTTTCACAGTCATGATGGATGACAGAGTTCCATTCAGAAACAAAGTGTTCCTGGTCTTGGTTTTATTGAGCCCCACCATGGAAAAAACCCTCTCTGCATCAGCATTTCAGTGTGGCAGAACTAATACCAGTTTGGCAATTGTAGATAGCCTTATTGGGAATCTGTTCATACCAGTCACCTTTGAAAAAAATTAACCACGGAAGCCTAATTACACTCCTACATATTTTTCATTTTTCATTAAGTTGCTCATGTCAAAGGGTGTGTGCTGAATATTTAGGTCTACTACTCCAACGAACACTTTAATCGGCAGGTATTGGTCTTTTACAAGGAGTAGGAAAACTATAGTAACTAACAAAAGATTCAAATAAATGAAGATATGACCTGCTGATGATCCTGACGGTTCTCTTCCACCTCCAGCTCGTCTACAACTTCTGCACGCATTCAGAGCATAATAGGCTATGTCCGCTGTGCATTCATGGGACGCGTGCTTGCAGCTGAAAGCTATTTCACACCCGGCAACAAGAAATTCTGTTTTCTGGTTGGCTGAGAAATTCTATTTTGTGATTTGCCGATGGGTTGCTAAATCAAGACAGCTGTACCAGAGCTATAGTTCTGAGCTGTACGAGCGCACAGTAACCTGCCATTGACTCGTTTATAGTATCGGCCATTAGAATTTCTGTTCGACGAAGTTGATCATTTCTCAGCGTGAGAAATGGCATGTGTGGCGTGTGAGCGTGTGAACTTGTTGAAATGCGTGTGTCTCACGCTCATTGCGTGAGACTTGAGAGCCCTGCTGTAAATTTTTTAACACGTGATAATTTAAATATTACAGGGAGTGAGAGGGCTCATATGAATACTTTTTAGGGTGTCAGGAAAACGCGTGCTTACTTTACAAAGCATGCTCACATTTAAATCACAAGCTTACGGTAATGTAGCCCACTAAAGCGGACATAGGCCTACGCTCTATGCTCAGCTGTGCCCCCGTTGATTGAATGCTCTAAAAAGTCCCATGCTGATAATTTACTGCAGTTTAGGAGGAATAGCAATACGAACCCTCCCTCATCCGCATCTGAACAGTTGCAAAGGTGTAATCCGCACGAGAGATCTCCATGATATGGATGAAGCTGATATAGCCACAGAACTAAAAGATCAAGGAGTGACTCAGGTGAAGAGAATAACCCTGAAAAGAGATGACAAATTGTTAAAACAGGTACTTATATCCTGACTTTCAACTTACATGACCAACGAGAGAGACTCTCAATTGGATATTTAAGTGTAAGACTTTACTTCCGGCGCCAGCGTGAGCAGGACGCTGATCCAGTAGCTCCGTACGTGTAGTGTAGTTTTAGCATTTAAAGTGTGTTTTTGTCTTGCTTTTTTTTAGTTTTTTTGCACTTGCTGTGTAGTACTTTATATATATCCTATGGATATGATTTCTTTTTATCGGCAACACAGCAGCGGACACCTTTTTTATTCAAGGGAGAAGCTGCTTGCACTCCAAACAGCGGGACGAGCTGGCATTGTTCACCCCATACCTGAGGAGCTGAGGAGGAGGTGACGAGGCCGCAGAGCCGGCGCGAAGGTGAAGGCTAGGCTCGCGGCTAAGCGGTGGAAATACAAGCCCCCGGTTCCCTCGTTTATCATGGGAAATGTTAACTGTCTGACCAACAAGACGGACGAGCTGGCTGCCCTCGTGAGGACCGACAGGACATTCAGAGAGAGCACTTTACTGTGTTTCTCTGAAACTTGGCTCACCCAGAACACACCAGATGCTAATGTGGATGTACCTGGATTCACAACGGTGAGAGCGGACAGGGACAGACGCAGCGGCAAACGCAAAGGTGGGGGTCTCTCACTGTTTATTAACAACAGATGGTGCAACCCGGGACATGTTACGGTGAAGGAGACTGAGTGCAACAGAGACATCGAGTTGCTGGCGGTAGGACTCAGACCGTATTACATGCCCAGAGAGTTTTCCCACGCCAATTCAATTCAATTCATTTTTATTTATATAGCGCCAAATACAACAAATGTCATCTCAAGGCACTTAGATAGTAAGTCCAATTCAAGCCAATTGGAATTCAATTAATTAATAATAATCATAATTCATAAAATAATCCAATTCGTTCATATAGAGCCAATTCAAAAACAATTTCCTAGCTAAGAAAACCAACAGATTGCACTGAAAACTTTTTATTTTTCGGTCCAATCTCCCGGCCTGAGCGTGCCTGAGGCAACTGTGGAGAGAAACGACTCCCTTTGAACAGGAAGAAACCTCTGGCAGAACCAGAACCAGGAAGGGTGGCCATCCGCCTCCACCAGCTGGGGTTTGAGAGGACAGAAAGGGGGGGGGGGGGGGGTCAGCCACTGCACTACTGACTACCTGAATTTCTGCATGGACATTGTGGTTCCCATTAAAACTGTACGCTGCTTCTCGAACAACAAGCCCTGGATCACCAGTGATGTCAAGGACATCCTTAACAGGAAGAAAAGGGCATTCAAGGATGGTGACAGAGACGAGCTGAAGCGCGTACAGGGGGAACTCAAGGTCCGGCTGAGAGAGGCAAAGGAGGAATACAGAAGGAAGGTGGAACAGAAGCTGCAGCGCAACAACATGAGGGAGGTCTGGGATGACATGAAAACCATCACAGGCTGCAAGAAGAAGGGCAGCAGCACAGAAGAGGGGGATGCTGGGAGAGCAAACCAGCTAAACCTGTTTTTTAACAGGTTTGAT
Organism: Odontesthes bonariensis; assembly: GCF_027942865.1. Taxonomy (NCBI): domain Eukaryota; kingdom Metazoa; phylum Chordata; class Actinopteri; order Atheriniformes; family Atherinopsidae; genus Odontesthes; species Odontesthes bonariensis. Next base: position 37,637,966 of record NC_134519.1, read on the forward strand.
TCTCCAGCTCCCACAGCCAGTGACTCCCTACTTCACACCCCCATCACGACCATCATCACCTCAGACGGCAGAACACCCCCACCCGCCACACCCACAGACATTTCAACCCCCGTCCCCTTCACTATCACCAAGGAGCAGGTGAGCAGAGAGCTGAGGAAGCTGCGCCCAGGGAAAGCAGCGGGCCCAGACAAAGTGTGTCCAAGGATGCTCAAGGCCTGTTCTGCTGAACTGGGGGAGCCGCTTCAGCGTGTGTTCAACCTGAGCCTTCATCTGTGGTCACCACCACGCACAGGATCCACTGCAGTTTGGATACCAGCAGAAGGTGGGCGTGGAGGATGCCATCCTCTATCTGCTACACAGGGCTTACTCTCATCTGGACAAGGAGAGCGCTGCTGTGAGAATCATGTTTTTTTATTTCTCTAGCGCCTTCAACACCATCCAGCCCCTCCTGCTGAGAGACAAGCTGACAGAGATGAGGGTGGACTCACACCTGGTGATATGGATCACAGACTACCTCACAGAGAGACCACAGCACGTCGGACACTGTGGTCAGCAGCACCGGAGCACCACAGGGGACTGTGCTCTCTCCCGTCCTCTTCACCTTGTACACAAATGACTTCCAGTACAACTCTGGGCTCTGCCACGTGCTGAAATACACAGATGACACTGCGATAGTTGGCTGTATCAAGGATGGACGGGAGGGGGAGTACAGGAGCCTGGTGGAGGACTTTGTGGGGTCCTCCACCACACTTTGTGTGTGGGCGCCTACAGCTGAACACCTCCAAGACCAAGGAGATGGTGGTGGACTTCAGAAGAAAGAAACCACAGCTCCAACCTGTGTCCATCGAGGGGGTCGATGTGGAGGTGGTCAGGACGTATAAATATCTGGGGCTGCAGCTGGATGACAGGTTGGACTGGTCAGCTAACATAGACTCTGTACAGAGCCGTCTGTACTTCCTGAGAAGGCTGGGGTCCTTCAACATCTGCAAAAAACTGCTGCAGCTGTTCTACCAGTCTGTGGTGGCCAGTGTCCTCTTCTACGCTGTGGTTTGCTGGGGAGGGAGCAGCAAGAAGAGGGACTCTGCCCGACTGGACAGACTGGTGAGGAGAGCTGGCTCAGTGGTGGGCACAGAGCTGGACTCTCTGGTGACAGTGGCAGAGAGAAGGACCCTGGACAAACTGCTGTCCATACTGGACAACGCCCACCACCCTCTGAACAACACCTCCATCAGACAGAGGAGTGTATTCAGTGGCAGACTGCTGTCTCAGTCCTGCTCCACCAACAGACTAAAAAACTCTTTTGTTCCTCCGGCCATCAGGCTGTACAACAGCTCTCAGTGATGGCACTTCTGAATTTCACTGATCACTTTATATTTCACTTTCATGTCACTTCACTGGTCACTTTATATTTTTATATTTTATATTCTTAAACAGTTTTTAAATTCTTAGATTGTTTTTAAAGTGTTTGTTATTGTATAAACATTTTTACTGTTTTATTATGTCTGCTACTGGATGCTTGAATTTCCTCCGGGATCAATAAAGTATCTATCTATCTATCTATCTATCTATCTATCTATCTATCTATCTATCTATCTATGAGTGGACAAATGCATCCCTCACCCTTTGAGATGTTTTAGTTGCCAGAAATTTGGCCATGGCTCAGCAAGTTGTAAAAATATACCAGTTTGCTGTACCTGTGGAGAAGATGGGCATCAACTTCCTTGTACGAGACCACCCAAATGCTGCAACTGCAAAGGGAATCATCCAGCCTCAACGAAGGATTGCCCTGTCTGGATTAAAGAAAAAGAAATTCAAAGAATTAGGGTCACAAAGAAAATAAGTTATCCAGAAGCAAGAAAACAGGTGGAAGGGTTTCCTGCATATAACTTCCAGCAATCTTCTGCCTCTATTGTTAAATCCCCAATGAAGACAATTGACTGCCAAACGGATTTCACCTGGATGAACAAAGATAAACCACAACTGATCAATGGAAATAAAACCTCGTTAACTTCCAGTAAATCCAAAATGAGCTCCCAGTCTTCTGCCAGTCAAACTTCAGTTATGATCGAACCGTCCCAACCATTAAAAGAGCAAAATAAATTAACTAATAATTCTCCTCAATCTAAATCGAGTCGAGGAAATAAGAATGGAAATTCTGTGAATGTGGAAATGAAGGAACCCTCAGCCCATCGTAGCTGAAGCTCCTCCCCCAAAAGCAGGAGCAAAGGCCCTGTTCCAGTCCTACCCACATGACCGTAGCTAGCCATATTATTCAGTGGAACTGTCATGGTTTTAGAGCTAATTTTTCTGAGATGCAGCAACTAGCTGCTCTATTTAATCCTCTTGCCTTTTGCCTTCAAGAGACTTACCAATCTCCAAATAATATTATGTCCTTAAAAAATTACTTAATTTTTAATGCTTATGGCCCAAATGTTCAGCGCACATCTGGTGGGGCAGCTGTATTAATACGAAATGACATAATTCATAGTCATCTTCCAGTTACTACCCATCTACAAGTGGTAGCAGTCCGACTAACTCTCCATAAAGTTGTTACCTTGTGTTCTGTCTACATTCCACCTGATGTCACAGTAACTCTACAGGACCTGGATAATTTAACGGCGCAATTGCCTCCCCCATATATGTTTTTAGGAGATTTTAATGCTCATAATCCTGCATGGGGAGGAAACTACTCTAATGCTAAAGGCAAGGTTATTGAGGACTTTATCACTAAAACTGACCTATGCCTGTGGATTGATGGATCTCTTACCTATTTGCATCCAGGCCATGGAACATCTCTTTCAGTACCTTTGTGATATCCAACTGGGTCACATACCCCAAAATATTGACAATCATGTTGATAATTTCACCAAGACGTTGATATCCATTGCAGAGGCAGCTGTCCCAAAAACCTCAGGAAAGCCCCACCACAGGTCTAACCCATGGTTCAACAATGACTGTAAAAAGGCCATTGATGCCAGGAGAAAGGCAGAGAGGATTTTCAACAAGCATCCAACAACTGCAAACCTTACAAGATTGAAAATTTCAACAGCCCAAGCACACAGGACCATTAATGGTGCCAAAGCACAAAGTTGGAGAGAGTGTGTTTCGAGCCTTACAAGGCATCCTCAAAAAAGGTCTGGAATTTCATTAGAAAGATGAAGACTAAGGAAGAAGAAGACAACACAACAAGGACAGACAGCGATCATCATGGACCCCACAACATTGATAGTAGCACTGCTGCAGACACTGCTAACTACAGCGGCGTTGTTGAAGGAACATTTACAGGTGATGCGCTGGTAGAAGTAGGGGTGTACACGCATGCGCATTGGTTCTTCTATTGTTCTGGTGTAACCGGAGGGGGGGGGGGGGGGGGGGGCTTACAGCGCACATATAGGTGTGGCGTGTGTACTGCATCGTTTTCAGCGTTTTCATCGTTTCCATCTGGACCTGATTCTTTACAGAAGTTTTCCTGCGTGGTCGCAATAATTTTCATACCCGTTTTCAAAAAAACCCTCGTTTCGTTTTCGTGTAGCCGTAGCCTCAAGGAGGAACTGTTAGAGTCCAGCACTTAAAATGCCCTCAAGGTCTTTTGATGTCTAAGCAAGATATAGCTGATAAACTTGCAGAGACATTTGAAAAGAATTCCTCTGTGGAAAATGGTCATCTTGAGTTTCAAGCCTTGCGCAGAAAAGAGGAAGCAAAGGCCCTGAATTTCTTATCAGACAACTTGGAACCTTACAACCAGACATTTTCAATGGATGAGCTCCTCTGCGCTATTAGAAGCTCTCATGATACTGCAGTGGGACCTGACATGATCCATTATCAATTTTTAAAAGACCTGCCATCCAGTGTGCCATCTCATCTCCTGACAATATTTAATGTGATCTGGGAATCAGGAAAAGTACCTACCTCCTGGAAGAAAGCCTTTATCATTCCCATTCCAAAACCTGGTAAAGACCATACAGATCCCACCAATAATCGTCCAATAGCCTTAACCAGCTGCCTGTGTAAGACTATGGAAAGAATGGTGAATAAAAGACTTGTGTGTCTGCTTGAATCAGATAGACATTTAAGTAAATATCAATGTGGCTTCAGGCAAGGAATGGGCACAATGGACCATCTTATCAGACTGGAGGCCTATATACGAGATGGATTTATCAGGAAAGAACATATAATAGCAGTATTTTTTTTACCTTGAAAAGGCGTATGATACCACTTGGAAATATGGTATTTTAAAGGACTTGCACTACATGGGGTTCAGAGGACATCTGCCCATTTGTATCCAATAGAGTTTTTCAAGTTCAGTTAGGTACAACTTTTTCAACACAGCACCTGCAAGAACAAGGAGTCCCTCAAGGAAGTATCCTCTCTGTCACCCTCTTCAGTGTCAAAATCAATAGCATTGCAAAGGTAATCAAGCCAAATCTTTTCTGCAGCCTGTATGTTGAAGACCTCTGTATTTGTTATAGAGGCACATATGAGTACAATTGAAAGACAACTTCAGCTATGCATAAATAAGATCAGCACTTGGTCTGTCCAAAATGGTTTCAAGTTTTCTAAATCCAAAACTGTTTGCACTCATTTTTGCCAACTGCGAACTTTGCATCATGAGCCACTGCTGTATATGGATGGTGCAGGAAGTTATGAAAGAGTTCAAATTCCTTGGTCTTACACTTGATAATAAATTATCTTTTATTCCACACATGAAGAATCTTAAGAAGAGATGTTTTAAAACTCTGGACATGTTGAAGGTCCTGGCAAAGACAAAGTGGGGGGTAGAGTGGACTGTACTGCTACGCCTATATAGAGCACTTGTGAGATACCGTTTGGACTATGGATGTATTGTCTATGGATCAGCAAGAAAATCTTACATTCAGATGTTGGATACTGTTCATCACCAAGGTTTAAGACTGGTGCTAGGGGCTTTTAGAACCTCACCAGTGCAGAGTCTTTATGTAGAAGCCAGAGAACCATCCCTTCAACTGCGACGCTTGAAACTTGCTCTACAATATGCAGTCAAAATCAAAGGGAACAGAGATAACCCTGCCTACTCCACTGTTTTTCAACCACAGTATTTGAACTTTTATGAGGCTAGACCCAGGTCTATCAGACCTTTTGGATTAAGGATTAAACCTTTACTTGAAGATTTGAATGTTGACCTTGGTGAACTAACATCTACTCACCTTTGTTCCATTCCCCCTTGGACCCTGAGACAACCAGTAATTGTGCAGGACCTGAGTCACAAAGAAATCAAGCACACACCCAAACGAGTACCAAAGTTGCTTCCTTGATGTTAGACATCGCTTCCCTTTGCACACTCCAATCTATACTGATGGCTCAAAGACTGATACCTGTGTGTCCTCAGCAATGGTAGTCTCTTCTAATCAGTGTGGAATACGCATCCCAAACCTATGCTCTATTTTTACAGCTGAAGCCCAAGCCTTGCTCTTAAGTCTTGAATACATTGAACAATGTTGTGGAGAAAAGGAGTCGAATACGCGTCGGTCAGCCTTCCATTGGGGAAATTTATTTAGAACAGTCGTCACAGCAAATATGCGTACAGGATGTTCAGAAATCTCCAAAGAACTCATTTTGCGACACCCTTTTATACTGTCTTGGATCATAACAAGCGTACGTGGCCCTCTCTGGAGGCGCCAAGCTTTCGCCGTAATCATAAACAAGTTCATTCTAACTATCAACAATATTCATATGAACCAGTCAACAAGGCACACGATGTAATTAGGACATGTCATGACATTTCTCTCCCACATAGTCCCCTCTGAAATCACTTATCAGTGATTTAACAAAGAAATAATCTAAAATGAAAGAAAATCATCCCAAATAGTTAATTAAGAATTAATTAATAATCAACACTAAATTATTCTAATAATTCTACAATCTCACTCAAAGGGAACATTTTGAATAAATGAAAAGGAATATATATATGCACCCGAAGCACATTATATGATCAAATTATTAAATTAAATGATACTGAATTCAACAACAACACAAATTTTAACATTGCCATCACACTTGTCCCCTGTTCGCAGTGCATAGGAGCGAAAAACCCACCGGCTGCTATTTTCGTAACTCATGTTCTTATTTTGGGAAAACTCTCCTACGGCCCCACCCCACTCGGCGACCGACCACTTTACCAAAGGTCGCACTCCGAACAGTTGACTAACACAACTGGCAATGGACATATTAGTGATCAGTTCTGATTGATAATACACATAGAATGAATACACCACCATCAAATCAATTAATCACAGTTTTGTACCAAGTACAATACATAACATTATGGATTATCACACAACTATAGTAATAAAATGTAATGTAATGCAGCTCTTCCAGTCCCGTCCCATCTCCCGTACTCTGGCGTCGTCTGCTTCTGGCCGAACATCCGTCCGGCTGGGTCTGGAACTGCTAAGCTAACTCTGGGAGGAGAGGTTACCAGCACGTCACTCCCAATAAAAGAGATCTTCAGCATCTCTTCTCCCTGTCAGGCTATACTTGGTTCCACACCCGAGGAAAGAATCTTGTGAACCGTCCGTTGGTAACCTTCATTCGTTGACCAGCTCTTACATGCGTTGGTCCTCAGACCTGGTCTCGCATGGTCATCTGCCCCCAGATCCCTTCCACTGTTCGTTTGAACCTCACTTGCAGCAACCACCTTCTCAGAATGGGTATGATGCAACACACCAATAGGGAAACCATTCTCACTATCAACAATATAGCTGTTCCCGCTTTAACTGTCATCGCTCCCCCTTCTCCCAAAATCCCATACAGACCAGTCCACCACCATTCACCCCCACCAGCATCACTCTTCAGCTCCCCTTTCAGTTCTTTGAACTTCTTCATGGCCGTTGTAAACGTCCCATCAGCTGCAGTGTTCCCGGGTATAAATGTACAACATTTTCCCAACCAACTACAACTGGCAAACACCACCTTTCTCCGCTAATATCCATTCTAAAACTTGTCTGTTCTGCCATGCCATCCTACTTGTCTCATGTAGTTGTTCTCCAAAGGCTGCAAGCCCTTCACTCGTGTAGTTAAGAATTCTCTGTTGGTTGTAGTATATGTAATTAATCCACTCCCCATTTTGTTAATTGTGATCCACGGCAAAATAGACTCAAATCCAGCTGCAACCTCACTGCGTGCTTTGAACTCAAAAGGAATCCCTCTCGGCTGCCCTATTGCATCCAAGTAAACATGCTTATCCCTGATGTAGTTACCACTAGATCTTTTAACTCTCCCTTTTTCCACATCCAACCCCAGCATCTCGTTTACCTTGTCATACACTAACACAACTGATGTTTTCATCCTCACAAGTGCACAAAGACCTATCCACCTGTTGGGTAACACATTTAACAAAACATCATCTCCACACATCCAGTAACTCTCAGCTATTGGGTGTGTCTGATCCCCAAAAAGATATAGAGTTAGAATTGTCATTTCTATATTTTCACATTTTTGATCCAAAGGAACCGGATTTTCGAACCACACAGGTGTCTTGATAAATATTGGTTTCATATTTGCGTGTGGAAACCAAGATAAAACCCATGTGACATTGCATTTAACAGTAGTGTTACCTACGTGAGTTCCACTGACATTAGTAAATCCATCACTTGTAAAGTATTCAAACTCACTATCGTGGTCTATTCTATAATCAGTCGGAGGCCCATCCTGTGATGTACTCAGATTAAATTCAGCACAAGAAGACTCCAATTTGTGGCCCTTCCCTATTTTGAAAACAATTATGTAATTTATTTGGCCCTACCATCAATCTGCACTTAATCCCACACATAGGAAGCTTAAACAATAACCATTTATCCTTCTGAGGTGTAAACCTACCTTCCCTGCATTCCCGTTGCTGGACCACTGCACAGTCCCTGAAGGTGTTTGGCTCTGGAACAACAACAGGCAATGCTCCTGGAGCGTCTGCGCATATGAGACACTCCGTCGCTGTCAGTTCTCTTGTAGTGTACCATGCCCATCTATACCACATAAACCATCTTCCACAGTTACACTGTTTTCCTGTCTCTACCTGTGCATGTACACGCCGTCTGTTCTTGGATTAACATGATTATTCTGTCCTGTAGTGCTAATGGTATCAAGTCCCCTGTAGCGTTATTGGGCATTTATATATGTATTAAATATAAGGATTTATAAGATGTTCTCACAGTCTCAATAAACCTTAAACCTCGAATGTAGGGCACCACCTCGCTGTTGTTTTAACTTGTTTTAAGTTACAGTCCAGGGAGGACAACTGTTAAAATCTTACGATCCTGGTATGTTAAATTAATAATCAATTAATAATCAGTCTCATATCTCGCTACTTTCGTGAAAGTTCTCGTTTGGTTGGACAGACATTACGTAAAAGAAGCATACGACACAATCTGTGATTATAACATATATATAGATATATGAACTATTTATTAAAATGATATGACCAAAGACATGAACCTTAAACAAACAGGAGATGCATTGAATATGGGTGATTATATAAAACACTTAGTGCATGGAAAATAAAATAAGGGAATGGAGGGATACTGGATTCAAATAGTTCAGGTTGGCTTACTATTTGACGCTAAATACTGACATTTTGGATTAATTTATCATTCTGTGAAAGCCTCGAGACATCCATCAAACCCACTTTAAGGTGAAAACGGGTCGGTCTTACTGTACTGAAGTTCTGTTTAGTCAGCTCGGAACACGGCAGGTGGTGGCCACGCGGGGTCCGAGGGGATTTCTCTCGGTTCCGCTCTCTGGGCCTTCCTTGTTGTGGTGGCTGACTTTAGCGGACTTCTCAGCAGCTGCCTGGACGGGAACGCTGGTGTTGGCTTCACTGTGCAGTATGATTAAACTCGTCCGAGTGTCAGAGTTGGTCCGTTGCTGATTCCTTCTGATGAAGTGAACTTAAGTTCACAGGAGATTAATAAAAGGGTTGCTTGAAGTTGGCTTCTTGGTAGGAAAAGCTGATGATGGCGTGAAACAGCGGAGGTTAGGACGTGCGACGTAAAAGGACATGGATGACGATGGACGAACAAAAACACGGAAAACGTGCATCTTCAGACTATTTCATTCTGTTTCTTTGTTAGGGTCTTTCTTTCTCGTCTTTCTTTGGGTCCTTCTTTCTGTCGTCTTCGGCACTGCTCATCCTCTCGTCTTTCCGCTCTCTCCTGAGACTTTGGGAAACTCCCAAAACTCTGGTGAGCTCTTCTCTTCTCAAGTCATCTCCAACTCTCTGAAAACCTGAACAACTGAAAGTCAAAACAAATCTCTCTGAGCAACTGTGATCTGCGTCCTGTTCTCTGCTCTGCGTTTTGGATTTGCGGGGTCCGTGGTTTGACTCTCGGAGGCGGGGCATGACATAGGCTTACACTACTCTTTCAGCCAATGATATGCCTGAACTGTGGTGACGTCTGCCTGCGTGTCTCTGTGTAAGACGATCTACTCAGCTTTTATGTGGGGATTTCTGGATAAAACAAAGAAACTCTTATTTCTTCATTACTCCATCTCATAGAACATTTGTCTCGGTGATTCTGAAAACACCACAACTTGTTAAGATATGCAGATTAAAGATATAACATAGACTCGTGATATAAAGACATCAAATAACACAACATGATACAGACGATTATGAGTCTCAAAATTCAGATGAATATCTGTAAAGTTGTGACATATGAATAGCGAACCACACAATGTTAATTTTCTGTTAACAATGGGGATACCAAACAAATAACAAATAGATACCGACGGGACATCATTAAAAGTTAAATAGTTGCATATATCTTGTCCATTTTACTGGGTCTTTGGGGATTTCAATGTTCAACACTACAGACCACTAGGGGGCAATGTTGTTCCATCGGCGGGTTTGTCTTTTCCCAACAAGATTATTTCTCAGTCAATATTTAGGCCAGAATCGTACAAATTGTCTCTATATGCGTCTTGTGATCAAGCTGGAAACCTGAAAGAACTTGTATACGGTTATCAAACACATTTAATACAGTTTTAAGATTCGACTAAAAGTAAGTCTTAGTAAGGTATTAGGACAGTCTTCTCAGCCATCTGGTCTCTTCACTGGTGAAAAGGGGGTTAAAGTGTCAACTTCGATTTATGGTCCAGATAAGACACTTTTCCAAAAGAAGGGTTCTTTGTTAATTTGAGCTTATTCCAATTTTATGGCGAGTGTCTGTTGCTAGTTTAACTCCCAAAAAGCTTTGAAAGGGCCGAAGGTTGTTGTAAATTAGGCAGTTTCTGTCTCTCTTTCCTTAGTGGAAAAGAATTGAAGATCTGGTTTTTATCCACATACGTAAACATCCCCCGATAGGAATGTTGATATCGTCAGAGTTTGAAGAACTCTTAATCCACACACTGACTGCTACACACCCTAGACTTTCACGAGAAATCTTTCTATTCTTACAACCATTGTGAACAACTTCTGACCCTAGGACAACATGATTTTACCAGATTGCCCCTTTGTCGTGGCGTCCAGAGAAGGTGATTTGGTCGTCTCCTCCTCCGGACCCATGATCCACCCTTCCTTTATTCGCACGTACTTAAATTCACGCTTAACCGAAACCTCTTCACGACTAGCTCTAGTGTGTATTGCTGGCAAAGTTTGTGGCGTGGCATGGTCTGAGTGGGTGTGTATTGTTGCATCATACTCATCTGACCCAGGCTGGCTACTTACCCTGCGGGGTGGCTCCATCACGGGACCCCTTCCCACCTCTCCTGTTTGCAGGATCCCGTCCCACATCTCCCGGTTTCGTTCTCCTGAGCCCGTGCTGTCGGCCACCACCCACACCTGGATGCTCATAAGTGTCAGAAATCTTAACATCTTCCTTTTGTTCATCCTTTCCCTCGGACTTAACTCCGTCTGTGTCTTTAGTCCGAACCTTAGTGCAGTGATTCAAATGGTACCATGTGTTGCTACCTTCCATTTGAACTGCTGTTGACGTTGCTCGCACCATTGTGTACGGTCCTTTCCGTCTTGGCACAAGCCACTTCCTCCGGAACACTCTGATGTGCACCTGGTCGCCTTGCACCACTGGTCTCTCAACCAGCTGTTCGAGACTCAAGTCTCTGGTCTCCTCCTGTAGATAGATTGTTCTGTGGATTGCAGTTAGTTGCTTCATGTGAGCTCTCAACTCTGTTCGCAACTGCTCAAGTGGGGGCCCTTTAAAGGGACCTCTCACTGAGGTGCCGGCATGGGTCGACCCGTTAGCATTTTATGCTGTGTTAGTGCGTGACTCTATGAGTCTGCATACGAAAGCTCATTAGTGCAAGCGGCAAAGCATCTAGTTTAGTTTAGTTGACGCACAGATTCAATTCAATTTCACTTTCAAGGTTCCATTAATTCTCTCAACCATCCCTTGACTCTGTGGATGATAAACGGCCCCACAGCGCTGCTTGATTCGCAGCTGCTGCAGAATGCCTTTTGCAACTCTCTAAACAAACACTGACCCATTATTTGAGCTAATCTCTGATGGAATGACGAACAGATGAATCACTTCTCTTACCAAAAACTTTACGACTGTCTATCCCATATGTATGACCAATATACTTGTTGTGGCGTGACCTCTGGCTCCAGTGACACCATTGGTGCCAAAACAGCAAGCTGGCACTTTGATGCTACTTTCGCTGCTTCATCAGCCGCGTTACTACCTTTACTGACCATTTCGTTACCTTTACGATTATTTGACACTTTATCACTGCCAGTTTCGCGAGGAGCATCATGGCTGCAATCCGCTCCTTCATTTGGACCTCATGTCGCACTGGACTCCCGTCTGACCTCCTGAACCCTCTCTGCTTCAAAACTGCTTCAAACAAATAGCAAATACCATGAGCATATGCAGAATCTGTGTGCACATTTGTAACCTTACCTTTCACCAGTCAACATGCTTCCGTTAATGCCTTCAGTTCAGCCAACTGTGCCAAACATGGCTGTTCACACTTCTCAGCCTTCACCGTCACAAAGTTTTCCACCTTCCTGTTTCACAACTGCAAAACCTCATGATTACCCAAATGCTCTCACAACATGATCCATACACAACATAAGTGACGTCAGCCTGCACCAGTGGAGTTGCTTCTAAGTCAGGTCTCAGTTTAATGTATCTCACAGCTCTGACACACGCTCATGTGGTTCTCCTTCAAACTCAGGTGGAATGTCATCTGCAGGATCCGATGTAGTACCCTTCTGTATTCTCACATCTGAACGTGTCAAAAGATGCACAACCTGCAAACATCCTGTCCGAGTCACAACATACCTACTCTGATTTATTAGTTCTGAAATCTTATGGTGTCTATTGGAGACATATAAGAACAATGGCTTCTCATAGTCTAGTGTTGCCCGTTTTGGATGACTTTTGCTAATTTTGTTTCAAACTTTCAAAGGCTAACTTAGCCTCGTTTGTCCTCTCCAGCTGTGCTTTCAACCTTTGATCTTTGGATTTTTCATGCTTCCTTTCAGAGGAAGCACATTTTATTGCATAATCCTCCCAAAAGAAGATCATACTTGTTTTATTTTTAATTTTATTTATTTATACATTTATTTATTTTGGACATGGCGCTTTACTTACTCCCTCCAAGTGGGATGGAGAGATATCAGTAGTTCCCTATGGGATAAATGGATACTCTAGTTTAGGTTAACAATGCTAAAATTTAAATTAGAAATTTTGTTTTGTAATAATGATAGTGACATATTTAAATTTAAATTTAGAACCTTTGTTTTGTTTTGTAATAGTGACACACATGAGGGCTGTTTTTAAAACCTTGGGGACGTCTGGTGTAAGTGTACTTCTTACCTCTATATGTCAATGCAAACCAATACTGGGATTCCTCTGCCAGAGGAACGCCTTGGACCTGCCGGGCCACTTGCTCCGCCCCGCAGGGACTGGCCACGGTCCTGCCGAACACTCGGGTTTCTCGGTGCTCTCGGACAGCTGTAAACAAAGTGTCCCCTCTCGCCACAGGCCCAACATGCTCCCGAGGACCTTCGTCCTCCAGGTGCACCTCTTCTTGACCTTTGACAGGGTCGACGATGGACTTGCCCCTGTGATGGCAGTTCAGCGGCCCCCGCTGTCATGGCCTCATTTTGTACTTCTCGCTTCACTTGCAGTTCTTCTAACTGCAACCGTGCAAGTTCCCTTTGCATCTCCTCCTCCTGCTCCTTCCGTTTCAGTTCTTTTCTGTATTTGTTTACTGCATGCACCACGTGGTCTCGGAATTGCCCATGTGACATTGAATTCAACCCCACCACATCCTCCAGCCTCCCCTGAACTGGGGCAGGCAGAGCCTCTTTGATGGAAACTCTGAACAATGTCACCCAAGCTGGGCTCTTCTCGATTTCTCCCTCAGACTCTTGTCTCCATTTCTTCAATTGTTGTGCAATGTACACAGCTGGACTCTCTGTTCCTGACAGTGGCTCCCCCTTCAATGCTTCCAGGTCCACTCCTACAGGAGACTCAGCTCGTAACGCTCTCCAGAGTGCAGCTCGATACGCATTAAAGTCAGTTCCATCAGCTCGGTGGCTTAACATCCAGTCATTCTCACTGTGTCTCAAAATGCCCTCCATGGTAGAAGTTCCAAAACACAGTGCCCACACTGCCTTAATGTGTCCCACAGTCAACAGTTTATCCACAGTCTCTTGTTCAAAAGCTCTTATCCATTTGCTTGCACCTCTGTGAACATCCGGCAATCGAGCAACCAGCCCCCCTAGGTCGAGCGTCTGCCACGGCACATACTGTCCCTGCGTCATTTCCATCAAACTCGGTGCTGACGCTGTTGGACTCTTATGTTCTTCAGAAGATGCCTTTTGAACTGGAGATGCCAGTTCTGGTGATTTTTGGTATTGTGGGAGCTGTCCCCTTGCCTGATCTGAATTACAGACGGCGTCTGGCTCAGGAGCTCCATGACTGCTTGATGTAGCTATTTGTGGTTCTAGACGTTCATGAGATATTTTGTGATCTTTTATTTCAGAATCTCCTTGTATGTTTACTGCTCCTGGCAGTGTTGGATATAGCTCTGCATTTACAAAGAAATGTAAAACTTTTAATTCAAGCTCTCTCTTTTCCTGTCTCTTGTTGCTTTTGTCCTTTGGTTTGTAAGCTTTAATTCTTTGTTCCATAATCTTACAGGCAGCTACATTGAAAGTGCCACCTTTTGGCAAGGGTGAGAACTTATTTTTTGTTCGTTTTTCCCATTTTAGAGATATCTTTTTAATATCTTTGGAATGTTCAGGATGTTTGGCGCTGATGGTTATTGTTGGTGTTACATCCATTGTTTCACCAAGTTAGTTCCCTTCTTTTGACTTTTTTTATTTACTTATTTATTTCGTTCCCAAACTGCAGGTTTACTTGAGGTTCCCAGAGTTTCTAAAATTAGAATGGGAGGCAGAGCCTTCAGTTATCAGGCCCCTCTATTGTGGAATAAGCTGCCAGTAAATGTCCGGGAAGCAGACACCCTTTCCACTTTTAAGAGCAGGCTTAAAACTTTCCTTTTTGATAAAGCTTATAGTTAGGGATGGCTCAGGTGATCCTGAAACATCCCATAGTTAAGCTGCTATAGGCCTAGACTGCTGGGGGGCCTCATCTGTCACACCTTTCCTCACTTTACTCTCTTTATGTATATGTGATATTATTATGGTCATTAACTCGTGTTTCCCTGTTCCAACAGATATCCTTTGAATGGTGTTACAGTGCCGCCGTCGTACGGCCAGCATGCATAGCCTCTGTCCCCAAGCAGGACACCATTGAACTCTCCTGCAGAATAAGAGAAATGTTGGATGGATATACATGTGTTAAGACTTGGCAATTTGATGCAATATGTGCCTTATATGGCTATCTATAATAAAGTATGACGAGCACTTTAAATTCCTTAAGATGACCTCTACACCTGACCTCTCATTACATTACCAAAATTCTGCCTATGCTACACCTTACTTCAAAAGTACACTCCTTCGGGTCAGTAAAATTCTCACCTTGTGCAAACCTCTGTGCCAGTGAGGATGCTCGGAACATCCTAGAATCATGAACTGATCCCGGCCATTTAGCCTCAATGTTGGAAATGAAATGAGCTCCATCACAGATCATCTGTATGCTCGGAGGATAGGAGTCAATGATGAGGTTTCACAGGGCATAAATGTAACATTGCTCAGCATTACTCAAAGGGGTTGATGTGCTATTTTTCAAAATGAGAAATCCAGTTCAGAATCTATGGACAATTATCCCCAAGTGTACCTGTACATTTAGGATATGGAAAAATGTTCGGTTTACTCGTCGGCCTCCACGGGTCCAGCAGGGGCCTGGATGCGTACATGGGTACAGTGTAGTGCACTGAGAACATGGGGGAGCCTGAGGGAGATGATGAACTTAATGCAAATACATCAGCCAGCAGATTGTTTTACATTATCGGCTGCTGTAAATGTGGAGCTGCAGCCTGAAAGGACCTGTCCCCCATTTTTCTGAGTCTGGTCCTGGGTGGGTATAGGTCGGGTGTTTGTGAAATGTGGGACGGAGATGTGATAAGGTATCAATTAGTTTTAATGAATTCCATGTTCTTTTTATTTAATTTCATGTTAACTACTTGTATAGTTGCGTTTCTTTAGTTGCACTGACTGATTGATATAGATTTTCCGAGAGTGAAAGTGGTGATATGATAACCGCAATTTTTTTTTGGTTTTGTTTTTTATTTAAGACAGGAGCGCAGAATTCTACCAGGTGGAACTTTCTTTCAGGAGTCTGTTTCAGCCAGTCGGACATTCTTTGAGACAAAGTTAAGCTAAGCTTGAACGTTAGCCTGCCCAGGAGCAGGCTAGTTCAGCGGCATTAGTTACCATGGTTACTCAGCGGGCATTCAAATAAGCCACGTTGGTGGAACGGAACTCTCTTAGATTAGCCAGAACTATCGAGAAAAGCCAGGCTTTCCCTTAATCCAGCTTGGTGGAACACCCCTCTGGTCATAACTTTCTCTCTTTTGATAGTATATTTGTACACAAAGCGATTTTCCCTATGGAGTCAGGATCTTGGGTGTGGAATGTTGCTTTTAACTCTGCATATGCACAGATGCAGTGAAGAGATCGGATAAAACCTTAATTGTTTTAAGTGGGACTCAAGTCCCACTTAAAATTGAATCCCATTCCCGCTTATCTTACCTCTTTTATTTCTCCCCCTACCCAAACCAGGGTTTGCATCCCCACCCCGCTGTGACTGGTGTGCAGTTGGTGAGAGGCTGAGGTAGCTTGTGGCTGTAAAAAGATGGTTGTTGTGGTGTGAGGAGCTGATCTATATAGGGAGTATAGGGAATTACTCACTGAGTCTGGTCCTTTATTTTATTATTTATTTTTTCGTTAGCACAAGTTTCTTGTGTTTACCTTGAATAGGGATGGCTCAGGTAATCCTGAAACATCCCATAGTTAAGCTGCTATAGGCCTAGACTGCTGGGGGGCCTCATCTGTCACACCTTTCCTCACTTTACTCTCTTTATGTATATGTGACATTATTGTGGTCATTAACTCGTGTTTCCCTGTTCCAACAGATATCCTTTGAATGGTGTTACAATGCCGCCGCGGCCCCCTCCCCCCCTTTCTGTCTTCTCAAACCCCAGCTGGTGGAGGCGGATGGCCACCCTTCCTGAGTCTGGTTCTGCCAGAGGTTTCTTCCTGTTAAAAGGGAGTCGTTTCTCTCCACAGTCGCCTCAGGCACGCTCAGGACGGGAGATTGGACCGAAAAATAAAAAGTTTTCAGTGCAATCTGTTGGTTTTCTTAGCTAGGGAATTGTTTTTGAATTGGCTCTATATGAACGAATTGGATTATTTTATGAATTATGATTATTATTAATTAATTGAATTCCAATTGGCTTGAATTGGACTTACTATCTAAGTGCCTTGAGATGACATTTGTTGTATTTGGCGCTATATAAATAAAAATGAATTGAATTGAATTAAATTTCATTCCTGTTTTTTCTTGGAAGAAATTGCATTTTTTGGACAACTGTTCCTTCCTGCCTTGGATGCTGTGCAGCTGGATTAATTTTTCCCAATACTTTTGTATATTTTACTCTTTTGTTATGATGCATAACCATAGCAACAAGGTGGTTTACAACAGGGAGCAGCTGATTAACATTGGAAAAGCAGAAATAATTCGACAACTGAAGCCAGAAATCCCACTGGAATTGAAAAGGAGGTGTCGTGGATGCAGAGCAGGAGCAAAGAGGAGAGAAAGAAAGAAGAAGTTCAAACCATCTCTGCAATCCGTCATCATGGGCAATGTAAGATCATTAGCTAACAAGTTGGATGAACTTCTAGCCTTGACAAGGACTCAGCAAGAATATCGGGAATGTAGCATTATGTGTTTTACTGAGACATGGCTACAGGATCATATCCCCGACTCCAGCGTCTCTCTGCCGGGCTTCCTGACTGTACGAGCAGATCGAGATTTAAAGAGTAGCAGGAAAAGGAAAGGGGGTGGATTGGCAGTGCTTGTCAACAACAGATGGTGTCACCCAGGACATGTTACTGTGAAGAGTCGTCTCTGCAGTCCTGACATTGAACTATTGGCAGTAAGTTTTCGTCCATATTATTTGCCAAGAGAGTTCACCAGTGTTGTTTTGGTGGCTGTTTACATTCCACCCTCAGCTGTTGCCGACACTGCATGTGATGTCATCAGTTCCGTTGTTGCTAAGATACAGACACAACACCCCAATTCTTTTCTGGCAATATCTGGTGATTTTAATCATGCCTCACTCTCTGCTACACTGCCAACTTTTCAATAGTTTGTCAGCTGCTCTACCAGAGAAAACAAGACATTGGATTTGTTTTACACAAATGTCAAGGATTCATACATTTCGAAATCAAGACCTCCCCTGGGTAAATCAGATCACAACCTTGTTTTTCTCTGTTCAGCATATAAACCCCTTGTCCAGAGACTACCTGTCACAAAAAAGACTGTTAGAAAGTGGTCACATGAAGCTGAAGAAGCCTTACAGGGTTGTTTTGATGCAACCGATTGGATTTCTCTTTGTAAGCCACATGGAGAGGACATTAATGCCATGACTGAGTGTGTGACTGACTATATAAACTTCTGTGTGGACAACACCATCCCCACCAGAACAGTGAGATGCTTCCCTAATAACAAACCCTGGATCACCAGTGAGCTAAAGGAACTATTGAACAAGAAAAAAAGAGCCTTTAGGGAGTGAGACAGGGAGTTACTGAGGAGTATACAGAAGCAGCTCAAAGTCAAGATCAGAGAGAGCAAGGAGGTGTATAGAAAGAAGCTTGAGAGTAAACTGCAGAGGAACAATATCAGAGATGTGTGGTCAGGAATGAAGAAGATCACAGGCCTCAAGCAGAGGGAGGATCGGATGGATGGAAGTCTGGACAGAGCAAATGAGCTGAACACATTCTTCAACAGGTTCAGTTCAGGAACAAGCTCACCATCTTCCCCTCCTGTTCCCAGCCAAAGAGACATCCCACCCTCCTCTGACTCACAGCTTTCCTGTAACATCTCCACCTCCACCTCAGTCATGGATTCTTCTGCTTCCACTAGTTTGTCTTCAACCCAATCAGGAGATGCTGCTGTCCCCTTTGCCTCCCCCTCCCACTTTTCTGTTTCTAGAAGTCAGGTAAAGAGGCAGTTGGAGAGACTGAACCGGAACAAGGCTGCAGGTCCAGATGGTGTCAGCCCCCGAGTCCTGAAGGCCTGTGCAGAGCAGCTCTGTGGGATTCTGCAACACCTTTTCAACCTTAGCTTGACCCAAGAGAAGGTACCACTGTTGTGGAAGACATCCTGTCTGGTTCCGGTACCAAAGAAAACTCACCCTTCAGACATCAATGACTACAGACCTGTTGCCCTGACATCCCACATCATGAAGGTCCTGGAGAGACTCCTGTTGACCCACCTGTGTAAGCAAACCAGCACATATCAGGACCCCCTGCAGTTTGCTTATCGCCATGGAGTTGGAGTTGAAGACGCTATCATACACCTGCTTCAACAAACCCACTGTCATCTGGACAAAGCAGGCAGCACTGTGAGGATCATGTTCTTTGATTTCTCCAGTGCATTTAACACAATCCAGCCTGATCTGCTTCGTCTGAAACTCCAGAAGACTCAGGTGGAGGCCTCAACAATCACCTGGATTAATGACTACCTGACAAACAGACCACAGTTTGTCAGACTGAAGAATTGTGTGTCTAACCAGGTGATCAGCAGCACAGGAGCACCACAGGGGACTGTACTCTCACCATTCCTTTTCACTCTGTACACTTCAGACTTCCAGTACAAGTCAGACTCCTGTCATCTACAGAAATATTCAGATGACTCTGCAGTTGTCGGGTGTATCAGAGATGGACAAGAAGCTGAGTACAGAGAGCTGGTGGACCGCTTTGTGGCATGGTGTGGGAACAATCATCTCATCTTGAATGTTAACAAAACAAAGGATATGATTGTAGATTTCAGGAGAAACAGGGTCAGTTCAAACCCTGTTTCCATCATGGGAGAAGAAGTGGAGGTGGTTGAGGAATATAGATACCTTGGTGTTCATGTGGACAACAGACTGGACTGGAGACACAACAGTGAAGCAATCTACAAGAAAGGACAGAGCAGACTGTACTTCTTGAGGAAGCTAAGGTCCTTCAAGGTTTGCAACAAGATGTTGCAGATCTTCTACAAGTCTGTTGTTGAGAGTGTCATTTCCTCTTGCGTCATCTGTTGGGGCAGCAGCATCAGAACCAGGGACCTAAAAAGACTCAACAACCTGATAAAGAAGGCTGGTTCTGTTCTGGGGACAACTGTGGAACCTCTGGAGACAATAATGCAAAGAAGGATTTTGCATAAAATCAAGAGAATTATGGACAACCCTGAACATCCTCTCCATGAGACTGTTATCGGAAAACAGAGTCTCTTCAGTCAAAGGCTTCTTCAGTTTGGATGCAAAACGGACCGCTACAGGAAATCTTTCCTGCCCACAGCCATCAGCATCTATAATAACTCCTTGATTTAATTGAGTTACATCAACATTTAATTTCCCTCTGGGATAAATAAAGTATTTTTGAATTGAATTGAATTTAAAATGTGCCCTTTATAGAACTGGATTTTTTATTTCAGAGTTTTCTAGAAAGTCTTATTGATCCAACCGTCAAACTTTCCAGTCAATCAATTATCAGTATTCGTCTACTCCTTGACTAGTAAAAATGATTTCAATTCAATTCATTTTTATTTATATAGCGCCAAAAACAACAAATGTCATCTCAAGGCACTTAGATAGTAAGTCCAATTCAAGCCAATTGGAATTCAATTAATTAATAATAATCATAATTCATAAAATAATCCATTTCCACATATATTTAATGAGTCTAATGTACCCCGTACTCCCGTCAGTATTCCCCCCCCAATGCATTGAAGGATGGCTGTTGGCCGCAAGAAACACCATGAACGATTGCTCAACAACCTGTTCGCTTCTTTAAAGCGTATCCATTAATCCAGTTTGAATTCATCCGATTCATTACCTGCCGGAGCGTTAGCAACCAGCCCTTCTTAATTACCGCAAAAAAAAAAAAAAAAACAACAACACATTAGCCCGATCAGCTGTCTGCTTTACAACTCACATAAGCTGCTGTTTACCCAATTTTAATCTCAATTCAAACATTCGGCTCCTTTTGGCCCATAATTTCCAAAACAATCTCAACAGCCCCCCTGCGCAGAGGTAAACAATGAAATGCTTACCGAATGCAGAATCCGTCCTCTCTCCTGTGTTCTTTTGATTTGGGGAAACCGGAAAAAGCCGTCAGCTGTGCTCCACCAACAGAAATTCGCTGTTTAATGGTAGGAAAAAAATCCAACCTGCCGGCTTTTACAGCTGATGTCGGTTGTCGGGGCACAGAGGACACACTTCGCCGGGATCCAGATGCAAAATCTCACGAATTCGGGGTCACCATTATGTTGTGGAGAAAAGGAGTCGAATACGCGTCGGTCAGCCTTTCATTGGGGAAATTTATTTAGAACAGTCGTCACAGAAAATGTGCCTACAGGATGTTCAGAAATCTCCAAAGAACTCATTTTGCGACACCCTTTTATACTGTCTTGGATCATAACAAGCGTACGTGGCCCTCTCTGGAGGCGCCTAGCTTTCGCCGTAATCATAAACAAGCTCATTCTAACTATCAACAATATTCATATGAACCAGTCAACAAGGCACACGATGTAATTAGGCCATGTCATGACATTTCTCTCCCACAACAGTACAACCAACAAAAATCCTTGATTTGCACAGACTCTAGGTCATGCCTTCAGGCTTTGGAATTTTTAAAGACTGACCACCCGTTGATCACCAAAATACTTGGAAAAGTGGATCACCTAACTAAACTCAACCTGGACATTGTTTTTTGTTGGGTCCCTGGTCACATGGGCCTGAGCGGTAATGAAAAGGCTGACAGTGCTGCTAAAGGAGCCCTGGATGAAGATATTACTGAATGCCAAATCCCTGTCTGATATCAAACCTGTACTTTCTTCCTACATAATGGATAAATGGCAAGCTGAATGGGACAACTGTGCTGGAAATAAGCTGCATGAAATATGTAATACTGTGTGTTACGATGGCCCTTAGCGGCGGGCTTAAACAGGAGGCTTGAGGCAGAGGAAAGGTGCAAACCCACTAGGTGTTTTATTCACCGACACTGAACATTTGCAAGGAGGAAACCTCATCACACAAGTCACATATAATCCTCACTACAGCCAACCCCAGGTTGTCAACCGGTAGCCTTTTATAGCCCCTCCCATTAACAAACCTACCATGACAGGGGAAACAAACATACATACAAAATAGCTAAAACATCACTTTATTTAACAAACACCATCACTAGACATCTGAACTATCACCAGACATCTGAAAACAAGTCTATCTAGGTTCTAGGGTTTTAAACACCAAACACTAAAAATGCACATAATCTACTTCTCCCCTTCCACTCATAATGGTCTCTTCCGGAACCTTTAAAACAGTGCTCAGGCTCCCGGGGAATCTTTTAGCCTGAACACCTACAGAGGAAGAGACAGAGGTAAGTCATTTAGTTCACAATACACCTTCAAACAAAGATTAGTTACAATACTAGTGTTTAATTTATTCATTTGGTTTATTCCACAGGACAGGTCATCCTCAGTACCAGCTGAGAAGAAACTGCCTAAACCCCACAAACTAATAAAATACTCCAATCTCTTTCAGTGTAATCTGTTCTTTCAATAATACTCCAAACATCATTTTAAGTGTCCAGACAACGTATTGAAGCACTTCATTACACTGTGAAACAAATCACAACTCCATCATTTTCATGTAGACATGATCAAGTTGTCTATACAAGGTGTAGAATTGGACATTCTAGACTCACTCGTGGTTTTTTGTTAACTGGAGGTGAACCTCCCCTATGTGATCTTTGTGGTAATCCCTTATCAATTAAGCATATTCCATCTTGCTCTGGCCTTAGAATAAAAAGGCAGCAGTTTTTTAAAGAAGGTACTATAGTAGGTATTTTTAATAAGGTCCCACCTTTAAAGGTTTTAAACTTTTTAAAGTGCATTGATGTGAACAAACTTATTTAATGTATTTATTTATTAACCTCATTGTTGGTATTTAGTGTCAAGTGCAATGTATTACCTGTATTAGCCATGAAATAGCCATAGGTGCTTAACTGGCTTTAAACGAAAACAAACAAAATCTATTTTGAAGTTACGACTAAAATCACATTTCCATGATGCAGCAGGAGCATTTAAGGGAAGCAAAAGCTCATACCACCCCTATCACTGTAACATTAAAAATAGGCTCAGACAAGTATTTGTTTTGCCTTCATGAAGGAAATGGGTCTTGAGCCAGAATTTGGGCTGTCGACTTAAACTCAAGAGGAAATATGAAAACAAGAAAAAGTAGATTTATTGTGGGAAGAGTAAAGCTGACATGCAGCACCACCACTTATCTGATAACACACTGGTTAAGGGAAATAGATTTAAGCTTGGAGGATTGAAGGGTCAATATTGCCATCTTCAACAATCTCCAACGTCTTCACTGCATGTATTTGCATGTATTTTCCATGGATTGAAGTTATTCACTGTGGGTTCATTTATTTGGAGAGCTCACAGTGTACCCGAAGGGTTCAAGGGCGGAAACCAAAGTTTTAGAAGTAACTGGTCAGGCTACTCAGCGTACTGATTTTGTGCCAAGCCACGGTGATAAAGAGTTATGGATCAGCTCATTTTTCACCTGGTAAATTCTGGAATTGAATGCAAACACTCAGTCTGGAACATATTTATTTCTATGACGATATTAACTGCATACTTTCTTCTTCCTCTTATGTTTTAAGCATCTGCGCTGACGGATTGAAACTATGCTGCCTAATTAGGAACCTTCTTGCTCTGAGGCAACAGTGCTAACCACCATAACCTGTAGTTGTCATGTAAGAATTACATGGTACATTTTATATGCATGTCACCGTTTTGTGAAGCTGACTTGAGAGATTTTACAGTCTGACAACTTGTCTAAGCATCTATCTTCGCCTCCTGTGTGACCTGCAGTCTGCTCTCTTAACTCTACTCTGGCTAAAGAGCTCCTTTTTCACACTAGATTGCTTTCTGCTGCTATGAGCAATCAGGGTTGCTCTGACAGAGCCTGCAGGCAGTGTGTAGGAGACTTTGACCCAGTGAGAGGATCTTCCTGGCATCAGCAGGTTTCTCTCGACATGACGCTGACACATGATGGAAATAGCCCTTCAAATGACACAGAACAACAGAGAGTCCTGATCCCATCTTAGCACCCTGCATCCTCCCTTATCCCCGAGCTAATTTCCTTACCTCACTTTTCTTTTCACTTTCTACTTGTCCACTCCACAACTGCTGGGTTCTATAACCTGTATTATACATCATTCCCTCCATAAGCATCAAATGTAGACTGTGCAAAGGTGGAATACAGCTTTAGTGGCCAAAAGTATACAACAAAGCTGCAGAGAAACAAACTTAATATTTATAATATTTCATTTTAAGGCATAAAGCAGACCTAGGTTGAAGTAGCTTTATTTTCTTTTCTTTTTTTTTTTAAAGAGTCAAAGCATCTTTCTCATGTATTTTGTGTGCACAATCCTTGTGAACAACTTTGTCCAGCGACGTTACTGTACTTTTGTTCTCTGTTTCTTTGTGATTTTAGACAACACAAACACACATATTTGCATTGCATAGTCCCATTTGGCATGTTGCTCAAACACGCAGTACTACACAATACACATCATGCTTTACATCATAATGCAGAGAGCTTTTTACTGACTCACTATCTTGGTGTGTATGATTTTGATATACTGGAGTCTGTCCACCAGGACATTAGTCGCTCTGTGCTGGACCGCTGGCCAGCTTACTGGGGGGGGGGGCATATGGATAGTTTGATGTTGTGGCAGTAATCACACAGTTCTGAGCTCTTCAGAATCTATAAACTGTACAAATGGCATGTCGTCGGACCGTGGAAACACTTAAAGGTACAGACATCTTATCATTCCTAACATTCACACATTCATTCTGGGACCAAGTTCACTAATCAAAAGAAAGAATTGTACGTGCACAAGAGGGTTAGATTAAGAGACAAAATTATTATTATTATTTTTTTAACCAGGTAAAGAATTATTTAACCTTCCTCTTGTGTTAGCTTTCCATGTTTGCTTTACCATCTCTTGTGTTGATGGGTAGGTGCTGACCAATGTCTTAAATCAGCTGTAAAATACACTAAAAACAATTATCTATCATCCAATTTGTTTCTCATGTCTTGGTGACCTTGTAGGCTTCCTTATTCATGCAAATATTGGTTTTAAGAAAAAAGGCTAAAAAGTTATTTTTTTCAGCAATAGAACTTTAATATAAATATGAGTCAACAGTGGTGGTGTCTGTAAAAGCAAACTTTGGGGAAAGTGGAGCCCTGTCCTCCACCTGCAAGGTTTCAGCACAGCTCCGGTTTATTTTTCTTCACTGTGCCCACCATGGTGAGTTTCCTCCTCACAAGTTCTTGTCCAAGGTCATAGCTGGTAAAGAAATGGTCTCAAGTGATATTGTGACCCTGAAGTCCAGCAGTCCTATCGAGGACACACGTTTTCCTTGGATTCTCTCAGGATTCCACTCGCAGCTTTGCCTGTGGAAATCTGTAGATTCCAGGCAAAGCTGCTGTTAGCATCACAGGCTGCCCACACTTTTATACCTTACTTCCCTGCCTTACTGGGTATTTTTTTCAGGAAGAGGACAAGACGTTCCTCCACTGGCAGCTGGTTCCAGAGAGAGGGGCCTGATAACTGAAGGCTCTGCCTCCCAAACTGGCAGCTGGTTCCACAGAGAGGGGCCTGATAACTGAAGGCTCTGCCTCCCATTCTACTTTTAGAAACTCTGGGAACCTCAAGTAAATTCTAATTTAGTTAAAAAAGAAAATTTTGTTTTATTTTGTTGAAATAGAGCTTCCTGATGAAATTGAAAACTGTGTGTGTTTTTTTTTATGCATTTAAAACCAAAAACGAGACGACAAGACGAAGGTTAAGCCCCTCTCTGTGGAACCAGCTGTCCAACCAGACACCCTCTCTGCCACCTGTCCATCCAAAAAAAACCCGAGGTGTGTTGTTCAGGAGGTCGGGGCCTGCTCTGCATCTGAACTGTTCACCCTATTAGCTTAGCATCCTGTAGTCAAAGCAGCATGCTGACCTTGAAGGTTCTGTGTGTGTGCGCGGGGGGGGGGGGGGGGGTCTCTGGTGAAGTGTGTTACAGTGACCTTGACAAGCTGCATATGGCATGGCTTTTTCCCCGTGAGGCCCATTCATAGAGGCTTAACGAGCACACACCGTGTTCAGACATCATGAGCAGAACTCTCAGATATAAAAACAGGTACAAACCCTGATTATTGTTTCATCTTGGGACAACCCGCTCATTTCTGGAGCTGTTGCACAGTGTTCGTCTCTCTTGGCACTCTTGT
Source organism: Odontesthes bonariensis (assembly GCF_027942865.1). NCBI lineage: Eukaryota > Metazoa > Chordata > Actinopteri > Atheriniformes > Atherinopsidae > Odontesthes > Odontesthes bonariensis. The sequence continues at coordinate 37,663,940 of NC_134519.1, forward strand.
TATGCCATACTTATGAACACGCCCCAAACATGGCCGTGTACTCACCTGGGTGGTCCGTGTTCAAGTTGATGCCAGTACCTCATTTTTTAAAAATGGCTAGAGGCGGACACACGTATTTACAAAGCGTCACAAGCTGCATTCCAGACTGGAACTCTTGTTTTAGGCACAGCGCTGAGGCTGCTCACCACTGAAACTCCGGCAGGTCAGCTGCATATGGAGACATCTTTCAACTTTCCTAAGTTCCCAAAGTTAAATATTTATTACGCTCTATAGTGATTTTGAATATAATGTTCATCCATCACAGAAACGAGGAACCTATCTTGTGTTTCCATATCTGTCGTCTGAATTCTACACTGTAAGTGTTTACATTTGTCCTTCCCTGTAAATATGAAAATGTATGGCTTATGTAGCCTGATGGTGTTTTTTTGTTGTGTTATTGTTCTACAGCTCTTGCTGTGGAGCAAAAGAACATTTGTACTGGAGCCTGTACCTCCTTGGAAAGGACACGTAAAGACTTTTTTTTTTAAGGACTTGATTGTTCATTTCCTCTTTATGGACACTTGAGCTTTGGAAGCCAGAAAAGTAGAGATGTTGTTGTTGAGTTTTTGTTTTTTCCCTTTAATGTGTAACCAATTAAGGGTCGACACCTCTGTGTGTCCGGTCCTTATGTGGCTGTATCGTATACGAAAGTATTTAAACTAAATGATCCTATTTGTACCTGACTGGCACCCCAGAATTTTTGTTGTATTGTTTTCTCTTTTTTTTTTAATTAAATACTTTTGAAAACTGTCACAATCTTATGGACTTTTTATTTTCAAATCAGTGTACCCAAAAGTTCCAAATAACACTGCACCTTTAAGAGATCTTCCATAGCTTTTGTCTAATTTCTCCCAGTCCAGGCTAATTAGTTATAGATCAGTATGTCCACAGTAGTGATGGGAAGTTCGGCTCTTTTCCGAGAGCCGGCTCTTTCGACTCCCAAACGGCTCCTTATTTAGGATCTAATTGTAGCCTATATTTTACCTTAAGTTTGCAAAAAAAAAAATCATGGTTTATGTGTTGAAAACCCTTTTGCTTTCAGTGTTTTTATGAGAGACCTTATAATTGCCTAATTCTTTGCATTTATTCTGTGACAAAGCCACTTTTACATTTGTTTATTTCAATTAAACTTTTTTATTGCACAAATTAACAATAAACTTCAAACAAATCCACAGAACAGAACCAAAACCTAGAACCAAACTCCTAATTCTCGTGAATACCGCACACTGGCCAATCATAACAAAGCTCTGTTGTAACCAGAGCTGGGACTGAGCACTGAAAGTGAAACCTAAGCAGCGAATGGAAAAAAACTTGGAGTCGGCTCTCACTTGGCTCTTCTGATTCACAACAAAGAGCCGGCCCTCAGAGCCCATGCTTGTGTGCATGACCCATCACTAGTCCACAGAGGCATCATCTGATAAGAGCAGATTCTGCGTCTGAAATCAACACATTTTTCTCTAAATGTTTACCAAAAACAAAACTTAGAAAAGTCAATTTTACACAAAGCAGTTACAATCTATCAGCTGAAAAAGGCTCATACTCATTAAGTCGTGTGTGGTAAGTCATACAGACAACGCAGTGTCAGAGCAGTGTGCTGTGACATGCAGCAAGAAGCTGAATGATTGTTCGTATCTTTGACCCATTTCACCTTCTGTGGGCACAGTCCCACGTTGACTGGGCCATATGACAGAGATGGGGACTCGAGTCACATGACTCGACTCGAGTCGCACAAACAATGACCGAGCTCCATCATATCTTAAAGATCTCATTGTAAGATATTTTCCTAACAGAGCACTTTGCTCTCAGACTGCAGGTTTACTTGAGGTTCCCAGAGTTTCTAAAAGTAGAATGGGAGGCAGAGCCTTCAGTTATCAGGCCCCTCTCTGTGGAACCAGCTGCCAGTTTGGGAGGCAGAGCCTTCAGTTATCAGGCCCCTCTCTGTGGAACCAGCTGCCAGTTTGGGAGCCGGAGCCTTCAGTTATCAGGCCCCTCTCTGTGGAACCAGCTGCCAGTTTGGGAGCCGGAGCCTTCAGTTATCAGGCCCCTCTCTGTGGAACCAGCTGCCAGTTTGGGAGCCGGAGCCTTCAGTTATCAGGCCCCTCTCTGTGGAACCAGCTGCCAGAAGGAGTCGGACTCGTCAGGTCAGGAATTTATTGATCAGAGACATGTACATTTCAGCATGCACGGAAATTCCTGATTACCTTAGTTTGTGAGATCTCTTGATATCATTCTGTGTGTATGTTGCCCAAACCCAATCTCTATCCGGCACCGGCTGTCTGAGAATGCTGCTACATCTTCGTCATTGTCTTGGAAGAGCATCACTCAACTTTGAGGAGCTCACAGCCATGCTTGCAGAAGAAGAGGCTTTGTCTCTCTGGATCTCAGTGATGTATCAGAACCCCAGCCACTCCCACCTTCTCATGTTGTGGTTGGTGGAAGAGTGACTCCTTTATTTCTTTACCACCAAAAATCATGCTTTCCCTAGGTGATACATGTGAACAGGGAGGACATGAGACCTTGATAGAGGTACTGTCAGATATATTTAACCAGTTTTTGAAATAGCTGCAGGAAGGACTTGATGATTATGAAATGAGCTCATAGGGGTTTGACACTTTTACCCAGTGTTCTCTAAGTGTGAAATGTTGTCATGATTGGAGAAGACAATGTGCCCAGGCAGGCCTGGAAAATAAGCAGCGAGATGGGCTCATTTGCCCCTGTATTGTACTACAGGTAATTTGTTGAGAGAGAGCCATTCAGCTCATTCATCCACTCATCCTAACGGTGAATTCAGTTAAAGAATGATTAATGTGTTACTTCTTTGTTTAACATATACATTTGCCTTTGGGTTTACAAGGAGCGTAGAAAACAGGTTAAGCCTGTTAACAGTTAAGTGACTTGTTACAATATTGGCTGTTTAGACAAAAAATGGAGACTATATGATGTCATGATGACATGTTGTACGTCATTTAAAACAGGACATTATTTTTGGTTGGCTGCACGGTGGTGTGGTGGTGAGCACCATCACCTCAAAGCAAAATGATCTTGTTGTGATGGTGGGAGATGAAGTCCAGGCGGTTTTTCTACAGCTTGTTGAGCCTTCCGTCCTCTAAACAGGATCTTTATTATTGGCTGCATTCATAGACCACCTAATTCCAATATCAATTGTTTTATTGACAGCTTTTATTCTACCATCAGTAAGATCACCACTGAAAAAAAACCTGCTATATTATGGGTGACTTTAATATTAATCAGTCATCTCAATTTATTAACCCTCTCAATGTGCTTCTTCTCCCTCATAACGAAGGCTACGAGAATCACTGCCTCAATATATTCACTGATTCCTGCTGTGCTGCGGGGGTCCCTGGCCTTTTGTTCTGACTTATCTGACCACCTTCCTGTGTTTTATCTGGAGCCCAAAAATGGAAAATCAGATTCATCTACTGGACCTGGTGACATTTTCCTTCCTAACCCTAATAACTGTAAAATGAATTATCCATTGTTAGTTGGTCTGCTGTTGTATCTAAAAATTAAACTTATAACATCTTCCATGCTCTATATTTTAAGACCTTTGATGATGCTTTTCCACTTCAAAGAACTAAAAATAAATGAATTAATCCAAGTAAATCCTGGTTAACCAACGGGCTGAAACTTTACCGTGACCGTCCCACCAATCCCACGCCATTATTTCTGAATCGGTACAACTTACAGAAATAAACTGAATCACCTGATGACTATCAATGAACTTATTCATAAAAAAACTGACTGGATTGTACAAAGGAGTTAATAAAGCATCAGATTCCCTCAGATCAGATTTCAGATATCAGATTTCCTACCTATCAGAAACAGCGAATGAATTCAATCATTTCTTTGTCTCTATTGGTCCTTCACTCGTAGATAAGATCCCACAGACCCCGCTGTCCACTGCAGGGATTAAGTGCCCCCCTTCTTCTTCTGCATTTTGCCCCATCACTGAGATTGAGCTCATTGGCGTTGTAAACAAAATGAAATCATCTGCACCAGGTCATGATGAAATGAAATACTCAAAACAAGCCTTCCATACATCATCAAACCTCTCCTTCATGTTTTTAATCTCCGGAATGTTTCCTGCTCAGTTTAAACGGGCTAAAGTCATCCCTTTCTTCAAATCTGATGATCCCTCATTATTCTCTCATTACAGACCCATCCTACCGTGTTTCTCCAAAGTATTAGAAAAACCAGTTTATTATGCCTAATATAAAACCTTAATGCCAATAACACTTTATATGACCGGCTTTATATGTACGGGTTCAGAAAGAATCCCTCCACCTCTGTGGCCCCCACCCGACCTGTAGATAACATTACGGAGGCTTCCGATAATAAAGAATTTACACTTGGAGTATTTCTAGAGCTATCAAAAGCATTCAATACCGTCAATCATGACATTTATTACAAAAACTTTCTCTTTATGGTTTATGTAACTTAAATCTGTCATGGTTCAAAAGCTATTTGTCTGATAGAAGGCAATTTGTTTCCTGGAACAATTCCTCATCCTACTTAAAGTTGCTTTCATGTGGTTTGCCCCAAAGATCAATTCTGGGCCCTTTACTGTTTCTTATTTATGTAAATGACCTACATGTCACCAACAGAAGCACATTTTATTGTGTTTGCAGATGACTCCAGTATTTTTTTATCTGCTAAGAATGGACCTAAATTAATATCAGAAACGAACACAGAAGTGTGTAAAGTTGACTTATGGTGTAAGGTTTAAAGAAAAGCTGGTATATGTTATTTACTCCGAGAAGTCAACAATCTCTCTTCCTGACAATAACATCTTGGAAAGGGTACATTTTTAGGTATTTTAATTGATGAAAATCTCACTTGGAAAAATCATATTCTGTCTATTTCAAATAAGTTGCAAAGAAAATTGGAGTAATCAGAAGAATACGTCATCTATTGCCTGGTAAAATCTTGATCAATTTATATTATACTATGATCTATCCTTTCATTTCTTACTGTAATATTATTTGGGCAAGTTCTTTCCAGAGTTCCCTAAACTGTATTCTCACCTTACAAAAACGATTCATCAAAATGATGACGTTTTCTAACAGATTCACTGGTTCTATTCCCCCGTTTCAATCCCTGAGGATTCTTCCTCTTTTCGCTGTAAATAAATATGTATTTTTGTTTATCAATCCATTCACAGGTTACTTCCTATTTGTTTACAATCTGTATTTCAGTTCAGTTCCCAGATTCAACACCCGAGGTCCGTTTCACGAAGCAGGTTTAGTGAAAACTCTGAGTTTTCCGTTTCACAAAGGGAGGTAACTCAACCCAGAGAGAGAGGGGTAACTCTAGCCTGTTTCACAAAGAGAGGTAAGTTAACCTCTCGGTCAGTTACCGTAGTAACAGACTCTCTGAACCTAACCTGGTCAGGACCAGGTTTTACTCAGTGAACCTGGAGTTTCTCTCTGTCTCCGCCCTCTTTCAGCCATTTGATTTCCTCATTCATTCAGTCAGGAGGCGACTGTTTCCACCAACATGTCCTTTAGACAACGATCCCATGGATGAAGGTGCAGCATTACTGCGCAGAGAATTAAATATTCATCAGGAGATGGTTATCAGACCGCGCATAGATGTTTTAGCATTTAGGCTACAGACAATTATCTTTTTGAGCGGCACCATCAGAATGTGTTGGGACAAAAGAAAAAAAAGACAAATAAATATTTGTATGAATAGGCTTAAAAAAGATATATATATATATATATATATATAGGCCTGTTATATTTTATAAAGACACTTGTCTCTTGGGGGTGGGCCACCACCCGTTTTACGGGCATCTGCCTTCTTTCTGTTGGCTCAGTAGAAGTCTGTGTTAGTTTAAATAGGCTTAATTATTTAACAGAACATGATATAGATGATGACTCTAAATTGTCCTTAGGAGTGACTGTGAGTGTGTATGGTTGTTTGTCTCGTTTGTCTCTATGTGGCCCTGTGATGGACTGGCGGCCTGTCCAGGGTGTACCCTGCCTCTTGCCCATTGACCGCTGGGATAGGCTCCAGCCCCCCCGCGACCCGACTGACGGATTCAGCGGTGTATAGATAATGGATGGATGGATGGTATAGATGAGAATACATAGTTTATGTGTGTGAAAACAGCATTATGTTGGGTATAAAATAACTGCACAGTCAAATAGCCACTTAATATTTATTTTACAGTGTAAAACATGATCAAAATGAGCCTCCATGCCGAGGTCTCACCTGTTTGAACAATGTTTTTATATTTCATCTTAAACTGCTGCCATTGTGCGCTTCTCCCCCGCGGGATTGCACCTAAATGAAATAAATGAATGGGCTACCATTCAAGCAGCTTCCCCTGTAATATTATTGTGATTGCAAAGGACTACATTTAAACTTACGCTTTTGCTGCTGCAGCGGTGTTGCACTTATTTCTAAAAACGTATTGAAACTCGCCGTATGAGTGCATTAAGATTTCCAATTCCAGGTTGGTGAAAAACGTAGCCCCTCCTCTTCCCCGTTGCCATGGTGACTCGTTGAATCGGGGCTCCATTGATGCTGGCTTTTTATTGTTGTGGTGCACACGCAAAACTCAAGGTGAACCTACTCAGAGTTGATTAAACTCACTCAAATCAGCGTTTCTGGAACCAAAAACTCAGAGTTTTCTATCTCAGAGTAGATCAACTCAGAGATCAGGAGTAGACTCAGAGTATGTTGAACCTGCTTTGTGAAACGGACCCCAGGTCAGCAATAATCTCCATCCCACTTTTTCCAAGTCGACTTTCTCTCAGTTCTCAGTCAGATTCAGAGCGCCGCACTTTTGGAATTCATTACCAATTCACCTTAGAAATTGTACAAGCATCAAATCATTTAAGAAACAAATTATTCCCTTTCTATTGGTCCAGTTGAGCAATGCATAAGCCACACATTTTCTTTTTTTTTTTGTCACTTAAATTTTTATTGACAAATCAACAGAAGCAAATACAAACACAATCAACTTAAACAAAAAGCTGCCTTGGAATACATCAAATTATTACCATCTTGCGGATTAGTCTTTTCATCAATTACTGTCCAATATCATCTTGAGCCTTGTATAGTGTCCATTTCTCCCATTTCTTGTCCAGTTGAGCTTCCTGAAGCCTCAATATGTGTGTCAGTTTTTCCATTAGAAAGATTTCTTCCATAATTGAGAGCCACTGATCTTTTGTTGGTGGTGCTTCTTTTCCCCAGTTTCTAGTGATGGCTTTTTTGCCTGCCACCAACAATATTTTGATCAAATAGCTGTCACCAGTGGCAAAAGTCTCTTCTGAAAATTTACACAGATAAAGCACCGAACAGGTCTTTGACACTCCATATCCCAATATTTTCTTTAGCTCCGTACATACCATTTCCCAAAACACAGTTATTTTTTTACATTTCCAGAAAACATGAGAATGGTTCACATCAAAAGATCCATATCCCCGCCAACACTTCTGTCGACTATTCAGTTGCCTACTTTTCATTTTCGGTGTAATAAAAAAGCGGATTAGGTTCTTCCATGCGAACTCTCTCCAGATTCGTGAGTAAGTAGTTGAGTGATGAACCTTCCACATTTCATGCCATTCCTCATCTGAAATTTCTAAATTAAGTTCTTCCTCCCATTTCAACTTAACTCGTTACTGCACGCTGTACCGTCAGCGGTACACTTGGGATTGGAATTGGGCGGCATGCACTTTAGTTCAATCCTGGAACGCCATCCCTTAACAAGTATATTCATGCCATACACCGTTAGAAAGCTGAGATTCACCCGATTCATTCAAGACCATTCCCGAATCAAATGGTTGCTCACAGCCGTAACAGTAACAGACGTTAGCTCAGCTAGCCTCTAAGCTAACGTGTTTCAGTGTGACATGTCAACCTACCTAAAGATGCAGCTAGTTACCTTTCTAGCTGGCTCCGAGTCACATGCCAGTCAATTGCTTACAAATTTCTCAATGTGGAGGTACGTCAGGTACTGTAGCTTCGATTGACACCAGACACAAGCCAATCGGAGCATGGTTAGTGGGCAGTACACGTCTTGAAAGCCAATGAGGACACGCTGAGAATAGCGTCTTCACTACCCACAATACTACTTTGAATGACAGTAGTTCCAGCCAATGGCGATTTCCATGGAATTCATGTTGATAACCTTTTAGCCAATAGTCTAACGTTTCCAACGGTGTATGGGACTATACTATCAAGCTTGTATGTGCCAAAACAAATCCATGCGTTATCGACCATAGGGGAAATGCCCCTTGTGGTGCGTAACGTGCGTAACGTGCGTAACGTGCGTAATGTAAATGCATACAGATTGTTGCATTGAATCAGAACACACAAAGAGATTTGCGATTTTGATATTGGTTTTGCGATTGAAAGATAGAAAGTAAGATATAAAGATATAAAGACAGATAGATAGAAATATAGATAGAAATTATATATTATATATATTATATGTATTATTATAGATATTATATCATACTGTAGATATTGTAATAGATAGCTAGATAGCTAGCTAGATAGCTAGCTAGATAGATAGTATATCATACTGTGTAATAGATAGATAGATAGAATATTGCAGATATTGTAATTGATACTGTTATAGATAGATAGATAGATATTATATTATATTATATTATATTATATTATATTATATTATACATATTAGATAGTACATACTGTAGTAGACACACACACGTGCGAGCACACACACACACACACACACACACACACACACACACACACACACACATAGCCTACACAAACACACTCGCAGACACCAAAATGGCAAAAAAGTACACCGCTGCAGAGACTGCAGAACTGGTTCTTCAGTGGCTGGATGAGACATCTGACTCAGATGCAAGCCAGGTGAGCGAAGATCCAGAAGATGAGGCGCAATTTCTGGATGGAGTGGATCCTGACCTGGAGATGTGAGTAGATGTTGAATGCCTCT